>NW_010540071.1:43368-88368 GCF_000687285.1 Phaethon lepturus | reverse complement strand
CCCAGTTATTACGAGCTGTATACAACGCTGAAATGCCATTCCTGAAGCATGTTAAGTTAGAAAAAAAAAATGTTACTCCTTCTGAGTAACCCCATCCACTTCCTCCTTCCTCCTACGCCTGCCCCAGGGCCTTGGAGAATGGTTTAAATTGGGAAAAAAACCCACAAGCTAACAAAATTATTTCAGGTTTCATCTGCACTCTGTAAAGGATGCAACTAAAATCACTGTCCTTTGGGAACAGAAAAATATGCAGGCTTTTTTTATGAGGCTTATTTCCCTACTAGAGGCTAACTTGTTGCTGTGCAAAGGTCTCAGATACTTTCACGGAACATTTTAAATTGTTTTTCTGTAAATGTGTCCGAAATCATCAATTCAGCTTCATATGCAGGCAATAGGTATAATCATCACATCAGCATATTATTTCAAATAAAGACATGTTCAAAGCAAAGGCTAATGGCATGGCCGAGCTCCCAGGACCAGTAATGAGCACAGAACTTGGAAATTTGGGGTATCTGAATTTAAGCACATTATGGCCCCGTTAATTTGGTCCTTCTCTTCCTACACAACAGCCAACAGTATCATCTCTAATGGAAACCCTTTTTCTACCTGTCATATAGCCCAAAAAACAACAACAAAACTCCCTGAGAGCAGTCCCTGATGAAAAATAAAACCCCAGCCTGGAGAGTTGAGGTGATGTGCAATATATTGCCTTTCATCAACTATAATTAATTGAAAATAGTATGAAAACTTCCCCTAATGTCAGCATGCATAATCGTTAACAATATTATTAGAGGATGAAAAGAAATGCTGCGTCAGGCTGAAATATCCCAAGAGTTCATGTGTATCATCTGCATATATAATGTGAACTTACTGTGCCAGACCTTTTCAGCTCTGCAAAAGTACAACTGGGCTAAAAATAGCTCCAGCTCGTAAAAAGTTCGATGTTTTGGTGTAGGTATGACAGCGGTACAAAATCCCTACTCAACTCTAGATTGCTTCAGCAAAAATGACAAATGTGTTTAGATAAATTGTGGAGAGCAACAAATGACCACCATCAAAGGCTATGTTGTGTTTTCAGACAAAAAAAAAATTCAGGTTAAAACTTGTTCTTCCTGCTTCTGTCCCGCAGCTGTCCATCAAAACCAGCTTTCTCCCTGCGGTCTATCAAATATTTCCCTCACAAATCAATTTTACACATGATCAGCCCATACCCCTACTGAGCTGAACCTCCCCGTTAATTAAGTGAAGAAATTACCATATATATTATATTAATGCAAACATCATTCAGCTAGTAATTCACGGCTGATCTGGATAATGGAAAGGTTGAACACCCATTAACCCAAGCCAACAAAATGGGTTGGCTGAGAAATTCTAGCAGGTCTCATGTGACTCTTCCCTCTAACTGCAGCTCTGCGGTATCTGCTATTGTAATAATTAAAATCCTCCCGGTAGATCAATACTGGAATCTCTTTATGGGAAGTGCCCTGATGGAAATGTCTCAAGGAAGCTGGGGCTGTGGAACTCTGAAAAATTCATTTTTTTTATCTGACAATTATCACCACACTGCAGACTAATTCAACAGTGCACCCCTCTCACTCTGCTTTGAATGCACTGGAGATTGACATCTAAAAAAACCTAACATCTCATTTTAACAAATAAAGGCACTATTTCCACATACAGTTTGGAATTATCAGCAATCATGAAACCAGACAAAAAATTAATATACATTAAGCACTTCATCTTCTGATGGCTTCCTCTGAGTCTCAGTTATCGCAGCCTTCTCCTCATTTCCTCTCTTTGTATCTTCCTGTATTGATCTCTGCCTTTTCATCTCTTGAAAAAAGGGGAAAGACATGTAAAATTATTATAAAGCTTGATATTTATGTATTGAAATGTGGACTTACATTATCGGGTTTTCATATATTTATTGTTAAATATTATTAAATCATAAGATGGGAAAACAGGTTTTATATTTTCTCCTACCTGGTCTGCTCTCCACGTATTGACTGAAAGACTGGAGCTGAGTTTTTCTGACGGTAGAGTCCTTGCTGAACACAACAGGATTTCTAAACCGTTCTGCTGCTTTTTGTAATCGCTCAGCACGATGTTCCTCTGTTCCATTCTGCTAGGAAAAAACCCAGACACACAAGAGTTTCTTTTGTTTACAAATGGCAAGACACAAATTCGAAAGGTACGTTTCGGCGAGGGGACAGGACGCAGCTTTTGCAAAGAGGATTTCACAACTCGAGCTGCGGTTTACATAGGATGAAAGTATCAGCTGCGGAAAAAAAGGAGAGGAGCGATTAACTTTCCTTTTTTTTTTTGTTTTTGTTTTTTTGTTTAATGTGTGGTGGCAACGACTGGCTTTTTGCTATGCGGGCACCCTCCTGCAGGACTCTCTACTTATTTAACAGCCAGACCTATTAATCGTGACCTGTATTTGCCAGCGATGCTGATTTTAAGCGAAAAATCACTCCTTTGCAACTTTGATTTGCTAAGCGCTGTGCATGCTGCTGCCAAGTAGCGGCGTCTCTACCCCTGAACATGATCTGTATCGTTTTAAAAGCGTGTTGCCTTTAGCCTGTGTCCCTGCCCGGAAAAGAAATCTGTCGTTTTCTGTAGTCCCCCAGACTTGTATGACAAGAAGAACTAGTTTCTAATTTTATGCCCATTGAGATAAACCACTAATGCTGGATGAAGGCTAAAAGGTAGGATTATAATACTACCCCACTGAACTGCATTTCATCAGCTATAACTTTCCAAAGCCAGATTTGTAAGTAAGCCCTTTACAGCTAAGGAAACTACAATTATCTTTTCCAGGGCTTCCTATGTTAATACTGGTAACAAATTCAAATGGTTCTATCAACATGAAATATCCCAGAAGACTGAACCACCGCAGCGTGTGGAAACCACAGATACCGAGGTGCTGTGTACCAAACAAATATTTCATTTTATACCTAATCTTTTATTATTTTTATTAAGTGTTTTGAAAGTAAATAGGGAAAGGCTAAGATGCATGACTAATAGCTAAGCCTGCTGAATGCTGAAACTGGTTATCAAAAGCTACCAAGACTTTGCCCTTCCTCTGCATTGAGACAATCGGTAATGAGGGAGTTCTCCAATGGCCTATTCTCTAGCCTCAAGGAGGCCGGGGATACACAATCCCCAAGGGAAGGTAACAGTTTATCCTTTTCCACAAACACAGAATGCCTCATTTAGAAACGTGTAAACTGCATTTTATTAAAAAACAAATCCACCTCAATGCCGGGAGCTCCATGAGAACAGATGGACACCATATATTCCTTAGAATGCCGCTTTCCAACTCTTCCTTAGAAAGTCGTACACAGAGATAAACTGTGAAGTTGCACCTTTTGTGGGAGTACCTTAAACAAAAGCAACTCCTTCACAGAAGCTTTTCATAACCAGAAATGCCATTTTCGTCAGGTTAGGTGATACCGCATCACCCTAAGATGTGGTGTAGCCCGCCGTGTGTCATTTGTCGAATTAAGCTTAAAAAAAGTATCGCTCATATACTCCGGGTGACTTTTCAGCTGCACTAATAGGGTGGTTATGATTCTGGTTAAATAAAAGGTGGTTTCCTGTTATTAGCACAATAACCATCTGACAGCCTAAACTAGAGTCTTTACCAAAATAAACAAACATGGCTAATTTTTTAGGCCTGGCAACATGCTAAAATATCAGTGTGATTAGCCAGTAAATCCCATTTTAAGAAACCTTTTTATGACTGGGGACTTCTGCCACTTTACAAATGTATTCCTCTAAGCCCACTAATTCAGTTAGCCTTTTCAATCCATTGTATTATTCTTGGGCCAGCTTCATTTTGCATTAAATCCACTGCAGAAAGCTAAATTGAACGCAAAAATCAGACTTGATCCAGGCTTCCTTTTGTTCAAAGATAGAGACCGAAAGTCCTCTGCTGCTGCCACACACTTTCATCACCAATTTATAGGAACCGACAGTGTAAGGGAAAAGCAATGAAAGTCATTGTTTTGGGACTTCAAAGCATCTCTGTATCTGGGGAAGGAAATCCTTTCAGTCAGCAGTGCTTTCCCCCCAGACTGCAGGTGGGTGAAAAGTTATACCCAACTGGAAGTGCCCCAGAGCCACAGGGATATGAATGACATACAGGGACTATTTTAAAAAAAATATAATAGTAAGAACACAAGGGGTCTGATTAAGAAAATGAAATGGAAAATTGATTGGTGTGCACTTTATGCTGAAGTGGTGAACATTAAGAATAGGCAAAACAACCTCATACACGTGTCTGTTTTTCTCAGAAGCACTCGTCGTCAAGCACCCAAGTATGTATGCCTTTAAAGTGTACCACAGCTTAACTTTAATGGAGAAAAACCAGAGCGTCAGGCTTGGAAGGGAAGGAAATCATTGAGAATCCAATCCTGCTCCCACTAAAGTCAGCACCAGCAGCAGGACGGAGCCCGTGCCATATTTCTGATTTAAGTGACAACCTGAGCAATAAGAACTGAGAAACGTGTCTTATATCTCTTGCTGTTATGCCCATGACAAGTACCAAGATAAAAAAAAAAGAAAATGTTTTGATTAATCAACAGGAAAAAAAACAGTGCATTGCAAAGTATGCGACTGCACTGCCATGAAGATCTTCTGTGTTTCTTACTGTGAAGGATTTGATAAGAAATCATTTTCCTCCTCACGAAGTACAAACCCAAAATCGGAACACACAGGTACTGAAACAAAAGCATTAATCAAAACTTACCTTAATGTCTTGCTCTGAGCTATCAGTTACAGCTTTCTGAGCAGCACTGGAGAGTGAATTTGCCACCTGTGGCTGAGCTTCTAGGAACTTCTTCAGCTTCAAATCCACCAACTTACTGTTTTGTTCTGCTAAATATGCAAATACCACATAGAACAGAGTGAGATGCATTTAAATGCAGAGTCGCTACAACAATGTAGCAATTTAAAAGGTAGATTTCATTCACTTTGCTATCATTTCAAACTAAAAAAGTAAAAACTAGAAGGAAAATTATTTTTTTTTGCAATTAGGATCGGTGTAGATTTGTGTAACATACATAGGTAATGCCCAAGTACTCTCTCCAAAAAAAATGCAGCACTCAGCTGAATAAGTAAACGTTCTTGAAGACAGCAGATTAAAAAACCCACAAAAAATAGACATTATTTACTTTAAGTTACTCCCAATCTGTACGTACCTATACTTTGGTAGAAAACCACACTTAAAGAGCCATTTATTTTATGATGACAGATAACAATTTATCGCATATTCTAAGTACTGATAACCCCTTAAGTTTATGAATTCCTAATTCATCCCAAGGCTCCTTGGCACAGCTCCTCAGCGTTAAAATTTCAGTATCAAACGAGACAGCTTTCCAGTAATATTTACTATGATTTATAGAGTACGTTGAAGCCATGAAGAGCTGTAAAATGCCTTCGTAACTGCGTCGAAGGGACAGATTCAAAGTCTGCCAAAGCCCCAAAATTTTTTGTCATCAGTTTTAGCAACTTGGATCAGAGCCCAAAGAAATAAGAGTCGAGAATTTTACCTCCCAATAATGCTCATTCTGTACGTGACCGTTGACTATATGAATTTGTAACACACCTACACACACAGTTACCTACACATACACACATAATAAGGAGAAAGGTGTTAATAACAAACCACAGCGCAAATTTATGGAGCTAACCCTGGGTAGGAAGGCAGAATAACGCTGGCACAGAAGCCCCCAGACATATTCTACATGCAGCACCACGTGAGAAATCGCCCCCGAAACAGCGCGAATGCAGCATCACCTGCATTATATTATGCACGTACATCTGGGCCTTGGGTCAAACACAGAGAAAATAGCAGCTGCTGTGTTTTTCTATAGGCACAGCCTGAGTTTTTCACTGCAGGCTGGTAACTTCCAGCTGGTGTGGGAAGTGGAGCCATGACTGTTTTGCCGCACAGCTCTTGCCAAGGTTTGGAGCACTCCGATTCATGTTAGCCAAAATATTTTTGGCATGCTGGCAGTCAAATGATGCCTGCCTCCAGCAGCAATGGGCTGGGCTGGGTTATGACGAAGGATAGTTTCCCTTTCCTCTGGCACACCCAGTCAGGGTGCCCTCAATTGAGGCTCACATGTAAGTACATGCACATTCTCGTGGGTTTATACATAAACATCATGTAATAACTATGATATAAGAGGTTCACATTTTATCAGATACATTCACAGCAGCGTACGGTAGCAGTACTGACAAACACAGACAGATGCAATATTTCAAACCAACAACTGGCAGTAAAAATGGAAAAAAAAAATTTCTCCTCTTGAGAGAGATGGGAGAGACGAAGATTCAGCAGGGGACAAATTAATTAAGATGGTCATAATGATCCCAAATGTGAAATGCCCTTTACAGTTTTGTGTTTAGGTGCTCCCAGGAGATTCAGCCTTCATTAGAACTTGGTATGAATTGGCAGAATCCCACCAAAATCTGTACACTGATTTGTATCACAGCATTAGACTGCTTTCTGTATTATTGCCCATCCCCTTCCTTACTCGTTTGTCCCTCTGGTTCCTGTGCAAACTGAACTGCAAAATGATGTCCCAGGTTTTTTCCTGAATGTCTTCCCATGGTGGAGCTAAAGCGTTGGGTAGTGGGTTTGTATGCCTGAGAAGGTCTCTCTCAAGAAAAAAGCCCCATAGAAATGGATGTTGGTAGGTCACTGGCACTATGCGACAGAAATATTCATTTACTGATTTTCTGTTTCTCCTAAAATGAACCAGTATTTACTGGAAAATTATTTGACAGGATTCTGCTCTAAATTAGTTTAATTCAAATGCTGGAAATGTATCATATTGCATATATAGATATATTAAATACTAAATATATTTTCTTTCGTGTTTGGAAATCCTCAAATAAAGTAAGAGACATGACTGAAATCTTTCACATTAAAAAAAAGAAGACTAGAAAGCAAGCACTATATACACATAATTGTTGGTTTAATTTACAAAGAGCGAACACTAAATGAAGTCTTTTGATATTAGGGGCTACAAACATGGGTCCAGCTGGCATGGGCACAACCAAGTCGGAGGATGCTGTAAGAAGTTCCCTCCTGTCCTGCCTTTATGCCGACGCTGTCCTGTGCTCGCCACACTTCTCCAGGCTTGAGCAAACGTGCGGGGAGCAGAAACGCGCTGGCAGAGAAGCGCAGCATACTACAAAGAGTCCCTCAACAAGCCCCAGGGCCACTGGTAACGGGCGGACTTGTACAGAGAACAAACTCCTTCAGCAACTCTCTGAGCGGAGGAGCCCCTTACTGATGGGCAATTACCTTCATGTCTTTGAAGATCTAGCACCTTTTTAAATAAGCATCTCCCTAGTAAGATCCTGATATATTTATCATCTATGGAGGGACCTGAACTCCAGTTCTGCTCGATGACAATTTTTCAAAGGGGAAACACCACTACTATGATTTATTATTACTTGATCAGCATGTGCTAAGATTATACAAGCATTTCTACAAGAATACGAATGCCTTTAAAATGTGTTATTAAAAATATATTACTTGAACTTTGTAAAGTAAATAGGACTAATTTTGTTCAAATTTATACCTCCATGTCCTCACTGGAGCAGCAAGGTATAAATACAAGACCTGGTCCTCAAGAAGGAACTGGAGGGATACCAAGCCTACCGAGAAACCTAGAGACATGTTCATTCCGCTAAGCATGTGGACCAGGACATCAGTGCAGAGAGTGGCAGCTGTACTCACCAAGGCAACTGCTCACTCCTCTGGCCTGCCTACCTTGTGCTTTGCTGGGACAATCCAGGTAGGGTGATTTCAGGCGGCTCTGCTTTACAAATCTGGCCTGGGGTCCCCTCCCCCATCAAACAGCAAGAGACATTTAAATCTGCCATTGTTGGAAATAACGGTTTTGTTGCTGATTTTAAATTTCAACTAAACATGAATGCAAAATATTCAAAAAGAATATGCATTAGAGTTTAAAAGCCCTGAAAAAGCACAAAGGAAGAAAGCTATGACAGAGAGAAGCAGCACATCAGTACTTATATGATGATGGAGTGTTAGTCATGCAAAATACACAAAATAGCCATTATTTAAATTACCCGTTGAATCAAGGTCATTTTCTAGGTTAGTAAGCTCATCTCCACCTCCAGTAACAGAGCATTCAGGAACCTCCTCGTTAGTATCTATCTCAATATTATCATCATCCTCATCCTCATCTGTAGGAACATACAGCATTAAGGTTAGTATTTTCTTACATACATGCACCGTATCACTAAAAAAAAAAAAAAGAATGCTTTAGAGAACAAGCTAAATTATGATAAAAATGCAAATCATTAAATAACTCTGGAAGGAGATTTCACTCTGTCCACTCATGGATTTATCTTTAAACTGATGCAATTCAATATACACACAGGGGGCTCTGCTGGAAACTCCTGCTACAATAAAGGCAGAGTCTGGCCTCAGCGGTGGCTGCTCTCTGTGCTGAATCTCTGGCTAACTCTGAAAAGCACACGTGCTTTTCCTTATAACTTGAGTCAGAATCATTTCCCCTAGGCTCCCAGCTCTCTATAATGCAGAATGAATGCCAGTGCCTGCATACAGTGGGTTTGGACGGGCCTGGCCAACGGAAGGACTCGGGAGCTGCAGTCTCTTGAGAAAGGCAGCAGCTCTGGGCACTGAATTCCCAGCTTGGCGAGACTTGCTACTCCTTACTTTGCACAATATATCACAGACCGGTGATCGCTGTATCTTGCTTAGGTGTTAGCGTCTCCTACCATTTCTGACACGAGGAGGAAACCTACCACCTGGAACATCACGCTTAGCAAGCGCTGACCTCAGGTGTAGCAAGAGCACACTCACAGATTGCTGCCTTACTGCACCACTTTGAATCAGCATTGTTTGTAAGCTCCAAACATTTTAAATAAAATAATAATTGTAATTATATTTTATATTTTTATGGGATCTTCTTACCAAGTTTCTCAGAGCAGCTTATGAATATCACTTGTAAATGAGCCCCATAATGTTTTATAAAGTAGGCGATTATAATAATTACAATTATGATGGTGATGTAGGTAAATTATGGCACAGAAAGAGTAAGTAACTTGAGGAATATCACATAGCAAGTGCTGAATTGTGAAGCAGATCCCAGAAAAAATCCTGACTCATATTTTTCAATACAAATATATAATGTAATTAAACTCCATAAAAGCTAGATTACTACTTTCAAAGCACGTAGCTGCATTGTATTTACTCACTTTTAAGTCTCATATCAAACGCTATCTACACTTGTTCAGACTTATACGAACATTTTTTTCCTAGGTATGTATGCATGCGTGTAAATATGAGAAGAAAGAGAAGGCTGCAGAAAGAAGACATGTATAGTAACTAAAGGTACTTTAAAACACTCCACAACAGGAAAAAACACTAATTACAATTACAGGACATTGGTACATTCAAACGCCATATAAACAAAAAGGATCCTAAACATAGCACCAGGATGCCATAATCCTGAATACCGGAAGTTTGGACCAGGATTGGTGCTGATGACTTGTCATCTGTCCTTGAAAGACACTAAACTTCATCCCCAGACATGAAGTTTGCACTTCAGGCCCACACTGCTGACACGAAGGTCATACAGTTGTTTCTTTTCTTTACCTCTTTATCTCCACAGTCCTTGTAATGCCCATTTTAGGAGCCTGTTGACTTTTTTATATCTCTGCTACTCTCTTCTAACCAATTGCTCCCTTAGTTCCTGTGTAATTAATCAATGTCTTTCACAGACCTCTGCCAATTCAGGGTAAAGCTCTTGCTGCGACAGACAGGAGCAGAGAAGTTTCCATTTCAAGTGTCTTATTCAACAGCTGTTGCGTGTATGATGGAGCAGCAATCCGTGAAGTAGGACCCCTCTGTTTCAGCTGACCACCATGACTTCCCTGGGCTCCTCTCCACTAATTCTCAATGGTCCCTGGAAGAGTCCGCTTTCTTCCAAACTGCCCCAGCTTGAGCCAGATGGATGGAGAAAAACATCTCTCCCCAGCCAAACCAGGATGTGCGACCAGACCTGGGACCCGACAGATGGTGCTTCAGGTATACAACTGGGTGGGCAGAAACACTCAGGACTCTCTGCGACATCCTTTCTGTTCCCACTTAAGTCCACACAGATGGTTCTGTGATCTGGACTCTAGTTGTTCCAGGTAGCCCAGAGGTAGGTGAACAAAGTAGAAGGGCACAGTGTGATCATCATGGAGAAAGGGCTGGGGTAAAAAGCAGATTGAAGAGAGAACAGAGAATGGTAAAGCAGCAACAGCAACAATTCTGAAGTTTTGAATTTTCTTCAAAGCATCTCTACTTTTTATAATAAGGAGCTAGACTTCTCACAAGATTTTAAATCTTCATGATGGTGTCAAGAGAAATTCAGTGGCACTCAGGCCATGGTACTCTCAAACGCAGCTTGGAGCTCACGGTGGCACACTGAAAGCATGACTGGGCTAACAGCAGCAAAGGGCCATGGACATTTGGAAGAGGTGAAAGAGAAAGAAAGAGGGACGCCACCGCGGCAGAGGGAAAACAAATCCACCTCGAGCCTACAGGCAGGCAATGACTTTCCAAAGCACCCAAAGAAGTCAGCTCACAAGGTCGGCTCACAACTACCAGTCATCCAGCAGGATGCTGGTTATGTCAAAACAATCTAAACAAGATGACAGGATTTAAGACTGCTGCATACTAAGGGAATACTTAGATTATTTGATTTTCTTTAATTTAATATAGCAAGATGAGATCAGAGGCACTGTCTTTGACACCACCATTTTAGGTAACAAAAGAGATGGGAATGTCAAAAACACCAGTTCCTAGTGTCAGATAATGACCTGACCTAGTATTTAATTTAAAGTTGGAAGGCTTTGACTGAATATAATTATCAGGACATGTACACTTTATTAAAAAAAAAAAAATCAATTAAAAGCATTCATTTGAAGTCATTTCAGAAATTTTCAAGTATCTTTAAAAATCTACAGATTCCTTGTTTTAAACACTTTAGGTTTTTTTTCCCAGTCCAATGTTCTTCCAGTGTATTAAAAAGGGAAATGTGTTTAGGGAGCATGTTACAACAAGATTTTGCAATTATAAATGATAAAAGGAACAACATGACGAAGAGATAACAGATATCTTTCATGAAAAGAAGAAATTACTAGCGTGAAAAACTTAAAGCACTTGGTCTAGAACCAGGGCATGTATTTAGAAGAGTACTAAAGAATTGCTTCCTTGAAAAGTATGTAAATGTGGATCCTAGAAAGACAGCAAAGCTCTACTATGTCATGAAGAAATTAACAAAATTAAAGATAAAGGATTAAGTCCACAACTAAACGGCACTGACCATTACCTACACAGTCTGGACTGAAGAGAGCAAAATAAGAATCTTTTGGAAGCAAATGGAAATGCCAGAATATCGATGGAAAAAAGATCCAGAGGCATTTTATAGCTCATTTGTCTTACTATCCAGATTAGGCTCAGGCTTAATTTGTGGTTAAACTGATACTCTCTTGAGTTGGTTTAAGCTTGTCCACATCTGAAGGAATTGCAGTAGACTGTATCTATTTCTAGATGAAATTAAAAAGAAACAATTTTCATAGAAAGGTAGAAGAATTGATAGGCGTTGGATCCCATTAGCAGGAGAAGCATATGTAGGCTGCCACTGGAGTTGCATGAACACTACTTGCTCTTTAGGGCAGATCCTCCAGGATTGTCTCTGGGAAATCCTTCAAGCTTGTGGATAGTCAGATATTTAGTTTATTTACTTTCAGGTACAGAGTTCACTTTAAGGCTACAGGATGTGACAAGAACATCTGAACAGTAATAAAGGAAGAAAAGGTGGGGAATGGAAGAAATGCAGAGTCAAAATACTGGTTCAGTGTACAAGAAATCAGATGTCAGGACAAGAAAGCACAGCAGTAACTGCCAACAGATACAAATACTGTTAAAAATATTAAAATGAGGACTTAACACTGACTTATGCATCGGAGACTAAACATGATGAGTAAGCCTGAGCTAGCATGCACATTCCCACCAAATCATTGCCTCAGAAGTAAAATCTGTAATGTACCCTGAAACTTTAAGCATAGAAGTGCAACGCAATGCCAGCTGGTTCTCTTTGGTAAGTTTTTTAAATGCAGTATGCATTTCTAGCTTTTGTTATTAATTCCAAAATTTTCAAAAACTTTTTTTGTCTTACAATACATTTGGATGATGCTTCTCCTGTGTTTTTCCCTTCCTGCTCTTCCAACATCTGTATTCTGTGCCGTTCTTGTGTTCACTCTCTTCTTCCCTCCCAGTTTTGCCTTTTTTTGGCACTTTTTTCACCAAAGCCTCTTCACACTATGCTTGTCTTACCCCCTGTCCTCGCCATTCTTCCCTCCCTCCACTGCTTACTCACCATCTCCAGATCTGAGCCACATACTCACAAAGACACTGTCTCAAATAAAGGATGGAGATGTGCCAGAGTAAAGAAAACACACTACCCAAATCCCAAAAGAGTAGACGGGTGTTCCACTGCATGGGGACAATGCCTAGATAAGATGTCAATTCCTTTGTCCCGTTGCTGCTGGGAAAAGGGAGGATATTTGGATTCCTATCACAATACTATACCTGGACCCATCTCAAGGCATCTGCTTATCAGCCTGAAGCTAGTAGGACATCTAATAAATTTGAAGCTGCCATCCCAAACCCTCTGGCAGTTGGCAGGAAGAAGTATTTTCTGTCTCATATGCCAAATAACTTATGAAAAAGACTAGATTTCGTAGAAAAGGATGCTCTTTATCCAGGAAAGTTTGAACTTGCTATAGCTGTTTGAGTTTTTCAGACCCATTATTAAATAAAGCCTTTTAACAGAGAGTGTAGCACCAGTGCCAAAGCATGAAACTCTTAATGAGCACACAGGAACAGTGAAAGAGATCACATTTTCACCTACATTAGTGAGCAAGAAGTTAGTCTTTAAAAACTCCAAAATCCCAAAGCTGAAATGTCACTTTTTTCTAGAGTAACTTAATTGAGAGAGAGGAAAATGATTTGGTATATTCTCTTTTTGTAAATTAAAACGTAGCAATCAGTGCAGGAGAAGATATTAAGGCAGCATAATGGACAAGAGAGCTTGGAAGATATATTACTGTAAGCTTGCCTTGGGTATTATATAGGGAATGCAGGACTATACACAGAAAAAAAACTACTACAAGTGAATGCAGTCAGGGGCAATATCCAGAACCCAGTTGTAATAAGGAGACTGTCTATTAAACCCTAATTTTTGGTGGAAATCAAAACATGAAAAAGACTAAACCCAGAAATAATTGTAATTTATGTGGTTTATAAAGCGTTGGTGCCATTTCATAGAACTACTCCATTTTAGAAGACTGAATTTCTTGAGTGGAGACCTAATGTGGCACCTGACATTACCAGTGGTGTGGTAGAAGTATGTGGAAGACATGCAATAAGGAAAGCTTTCTGAGAATGAATAAGCAGAAGGAAGTGCTATAAAATGCACGTTGACATGAAAAGAGCAAAGGGGAATAAAAGGAGACAGGGAACGAAAACTGGAAATCCAAGAGAAGTTCAGATAGCTTGGCCAACCTACTGTATGAACAAAGAAAAATCAAGGTAGGAAACATAAACGAAGGAGATCACTCAAAGCACATGCAAAAGTAGAAAGCAGCGAAATTGTTATACTGGATAAAACTCAACAAGTATAGTGGTGATAACTTTACAAACAAGTTGTCATCAGTATTGATACTGTCTCCTCCTGTTATTAAACACTGAAGCTCTCTGAGTGCATATGCAATCTATATATATAATTTTTTTTTTTTTTAATATATATGCATTGTGCATAGTTACCTCTGAGACTGTTTATAAACTGAACAAAGGGCAGGAAGAGCAATGGCAAAATTCAGAGGAAAATTTGAACAAGGGAAGGCCACATCCCTGAAAGCAGCATACTGGGATATTTAGCAACACTACAAGTGAGTTACTGTGACAAAAAGCATAACTACTGTCCAGCTGAGCACTCAGGATATACCCAGAAAGTGTACCTTACTTGGAGGGGAGAGATAGCAGAAAGAGCTATGTACAGGCAAGATAAAACAGTGAGGAGGAAGTAACTGAGTATCGTAAGGATGGGGAGTCATAAATTGTGAAGAGGGATGAAGAACACCATAGTCTACTTAACATACAAGTACTGTGCCATTTCGCTCAGCTTGCCTTACTCCCTCCCCATCAAGGGTGTAATTTCCCTATTTATCATGAAAGAGAGTTATGTTGGCAAGCTTGGTTTACTGGGCAAAGAAAGGAAAAGTGAAGACCAGACCCAAAGGGAGATGTACAAATAACTGCTTTTCTCTTTGGTGTTAAATGGAAAAGAAGTGTAGGGTTTAGGGTGCAGAGAGACTATATTTAAATATATATGCATAAAAAAAATATATGTAGTAGAGAAGAAAAAAATACTGCTGTTGAATCTACATGCATTGTGAATGTAAAGCTGGATTTCCCTGACACTTTGGCTTACAATTACATGTTAGTATAGGAAACACAATTTCCCCTCAGAATATGTAGAAGACACTAAAAGAGCAAGAAGCCTGTACTGAAATGTGTGCTCAGCACTCATTTGAGTTTGAGTGACACTACATTACTCCATCTCGTAGCACTGGCAGGTATATGAATTTTAATGACATTTCAAAGTCAGTTTAATAACATTATAGCAATATTACAACTCAAAACCTGTAAAGGCAAGTGGTATGTCAAAAGACTGCCATTTACAATCAAAAGGTTGGTGCCCTCACCTCCTGTGGGCCACCTTTAAAATTCTCTTCCCAAGCAGTTTTTGGAACACAATTAATACAAAATAAAGTTTCTTAAGTATTTCTATGTTGTTTTCCCCCCAAATCATGTCCATGCTCCTACATAAAAATATATATTGAAGGGATTTTAACCAACAATCATAAAACTCTAAAAAACTGTGTGTAATGATAAATCTCTAAATAATAGGCCAATATGAGCTACTCATTTGCATAACATCTTTTTCTTTCAGTCACATATGTGCTTTTCTTTTAATTGATGGAATTTAAGTGATACAACGCTGATTTAGGAAACATCTACAGCTAAGTCTTTTGATATATGCACTTGATGAAAAACAACATTTTGAAGTGTGAATAAAAGTGACACCCAAAAAGTCTCTGGTTTCTAGGTTGCCATAGGAATAAGATACAAGGTTCCGCAGCTCACCTCCAGATGCCTTTGACCTTTCTTTCAACTTTTCTGCAGCCATTTCACTGTAGCTAGGAAGTTCTGACA
Organism: Phaethon lepturus; assembly: GCF_000687285.1. Classification (NCBI taxonomy): domain Eukaryota; kingdom Metazoa; phylum Chordata; class Aves; order Phaethontiformes; family Phaethontidae; genus Phaethon; species Phaethon lepturus. The sequence goes on along the minus strand of NW_010540071.1, from coordinate 73,028 downwards.
TCTTCACTCCAGATCGAGCTTCTGCTATTAGCTGACGAGCTCTCTCTCTCAGCTGCCGACGCCGCTCTTCATCTTGCTGCTAAGATATATTGAACAGTTGCCAACTCAGTAATTGACAGAAATGCAATTTCATTCTCAATCTGATCATCATGATAGTAACTGGTTTACAGCATAGTGCTTGGCCCACATTATAAATAGGATGCTCGATATCAGTTGGGTGTCACACCACAATTTTTAAAGACATCCATGAATCAGGTTTTTTTTAAAGCATTCCCCAAATTATTAATGCATTAGAAACCTAATTATTTGCAATTTTAAAGCATTTATAAATTATGTTCTATAAAAATACCTTGATGAAAATCCTCAGACACCTCCGTCTCAAAGTAATAACTACAAAAAGTTTCACCGTGGCTATAGAAATGGTTTTACTAAATTGAATTACTTGTTTGAGTAATATTCTCTCATAGAACTGACATAAGAAGCCAGTGTTGCTCTCGGTTACTCCAATCACCCAGCTGACTTCAAAGCGTAATGTGACATCGAATCTGAGGCATGGAAAGGAATCCAATCCTTTGACTTCAATGGATATAGCTCTTTTTTTTTTTTTTAAACAAACTAATGAAAATTAATGAAAGAACAATAGATGCCAGATCAGAAGAGACTTTGCATCACTTTACAACATCCTGCTAGTGGGACTTTGGTCAGTCATTAAAGAGATCATAGTGGAACCATCCAAGATAGTGCTGTCCCACTAAAGCTCGTAACTATCTTAGAAGCTTGATAATATTTCAGCTACATAAATGAGTAAAGTTCTAGAGCATGAAATTTTGGAAAAGACTAACACACCATACTAAAAAAATATTAATAAAAATACGTGTTTAAACATATCTATAAGAATCCATTAAATTATAAGGGAAACAATTTCCATTTTCACCTTAAAAATACAATTTTTTCAAAGTTTCCCCCCTCCCCTCAATATCAGAAACGCTCAGAAGCGCAACAAAGTCAGAGTTTGGCTTTAAGTCAAATCTGCCGAGAAGCTTGTATCATTGATATAATGGCCACGAAAAAACCCAGGTATGGGCAGTTGACCTGAACCAAGTGGAATATAACAAACTGCCTAATGTTGGAGAACCATCCTGGCAGCCTTCCCACCGACCCAGAAACCGAGCATCCCACACCTGCAGATGCTGGTGAGAGCTGCTGCTAAGTGCTATTTAGTTTAAGCAATCATTAATAAAACAAGCGCAAAATACTAATTAGGTACATTTTACCCATTTCCATGTAAATTGTTTGTTTGTAGCTATTTACTCAGCATTGTTCTCGGCACAATAGAAAAAATGCAAATGACTGAATCAGAATGCAGCCCTAATGGGACTGTTCTGTTTATAACCATTAGCCCAGAGGTGTGCTGTAATTCAATCCTCAAGCAGCAAGATTTAGCCTCATTAACAGCTTGCATGGGCAGGTTACAACTCATAAAACCCTACAGTAAACAAAGTATATGGACACAGCACAATATCTTGTCTCTGAGTGACAGAACCTTGATTCCCTATCAGATTGCCTTGATTTACTTTTCTCCTAATGTCCTTCCCCTGGAAAGGCAATTCTGCCTGGGCCCTGCAAGGCAGCGGGATGGCACACTGGCTTTGTTTGCTTTCTCACCCTTTAACTTCCCAGAAGGCACGGAGCAACAGTTTTATCAAAAACTTATTTGGTAAAGTACACATTAGGAAGACAACTGGAAAGCTTCCCCCCTGCTCCTATGCACGATAATAGATCAACTTCATGTAATTTCCAGGCAGCCAACTGACACAGCGACCAACTTTATTTTGACCCGCGGTATTCGGTAACATTAATTACATTGAATTTTACATGAAATAAACCTGCTCAAATCTCTACTATTTGTAATTCCCGGGATAGAGGAACTTGTGGTTTTGATTTAAATGACTTTTAAGAAGGAATGTGCAAAATTTGTATTAAGATTCCCATGCGGTTTAGCGTCAAACAATTTAATCTACTATAACACATGTAGTGTAAAATAAGGCCAGTTAAGTGTTTGTGACAAAAATGCCCTAAACTGAGCAGGCTGATTCCCCCCTCTCCTTTTCTCCCCTCCTCCTGAAAGAGAACTTGTATCCTGAATTATTAGCATAGTCATTAACATCCCGGGGATCTCCAAGCAAACACAGATTATTGTGGCTTGTGTTTGTGCTGATTAAGCCAATCATCACCAGCGGATAAGAGAAAAACCAGCCGAGTTCTTGCTTAAATTCAATTCAGGTATTTGAACCTTCGGTTACTGAGCTTGGCAGAGGAAACACTGGAACTCAGAGCAGAAAAAGTAGGTAGATTAAGCTTTCGAGGTACAAAACAGTAATTAAACAGCAAATCAGTTCCCTAGATGTTGGAAAGGAAAGCGCTTGGGAGAGGTATGGAGGCATGAACATAGCTATTAAAAAAAAAAAAGGAGACACGAAGAGAAGCTCCGCACCAAGAAAGGAGCATGCAAACACACATACTGCGATTTTTTTCCTGTACAGTTGAAGAGAAAACTCACTAAAATCTTTCAGCCTCTGACATGAGCCTGACATACCGAGGAGACGTTAAAGTTTGCTCTGTTATTTTCCTCCCAATTACTTTGTAATGGTCTAAAGATCTGCCATGCAGATGCACAGCGAGGAAAACTTCACCATTTAAGGACAAACTCTTCAAGAATAAGTAATGTAATTCCTTGTTTCCCTCCTATAAAAATGTATTGGTATGCAATTTTTATATTTCACAGTTCACCGACATCTCGGCAAGCTTTCTTCCACTGCTTCAATGGTGCTACTTTTAATTTTATCCTCCTTAGTCCTAGTAATTAAAGTGATCAGCAGTGGCATCCCAACGGCTTTGACACAGCTACAACCCCCTAGCAGACTCCAGCTTTTAAGGGGAAGCGGAAGAAAAAAAGGACGGGAGTTTCATTTCACTGGAACAAGAAAATCAAGCTTCTCCAATCCTCAACTTTATCCAATTGTTCTTTCAGCAGCCTTTGGATCTTAAGGAACAAATAAAAATGGCTGCCATTAGGGGGTCCTTTTTGTACTCACCGCAGACAGCAATGACTGACGTTACTTTGGCCAAAAATGATGCCGTGGATTTGGCAAGATGAATTCGAATGTGAAACACTGGCGGGGCAGTTTCCGAGATCATTACCCGGCCAGCGATGTCGCTCGGTGGTGGCAGAAGCTGAGAGCTGACCAACTCAGTAAAATATTGGGAGTAGTGGAGTCTTGCAGGGGAAAAAACCCAAACCCAACCAACCCCATAAAACCCACTTCGTCAAATCAATAAAAATTCTGCAACTTCTTGCATTTTCAAAAAAACCCCACAACCTCTGCCAGGGATTTTCAGCCATCTTTTGGCAGAATTTTGGGAGGATCCACACCAAGTTTACACTAGAAGTCTGATAACATATTATCCTCTCCCTATAAAAAAATATAATCCCGTGAGCTGCATTTATTTGATGTTTAAAAAAGAAACTTCTTTACCGTGTCCATAGACTGGGGCGGGGGGGGGGGGTGGGGGGGAAGCGGTAAATTAGCGATACTCCAGGGCAACAAAATTAAACCAGAATTGTACCTATGAGGGGGAGTGATTCCCATAGCTGTAGGTTTCAAAATTGTCCATGGTCTGCCCCGAGTTCCCAGTACATCTAAGAGAAAGAACTTGACTGCCACCTCTTTCATCATTAGACAGGAAGAACGGCTCTGTTATTAGCCATTCAGAAAGAAAAAGACTTCTGTGCTTGTCCAGAGGCAAGGATTACCAAAATGTACCTATTCAGTTCGTAGAGAAGACAGAATAAAAAAAAATTAAAAAAAAAAAAAATTACACGAGCTTTAAAGGTTTGGGCAGGCTGGGTTTTACTGTGACCTTGATCAGCTCTTGTTTGAGTAAATAGGATTTGGGATGAAACATTAAAACTGTTTAGCAGATCTTTTCAAACCATTTCAAACTTTTCTTATGTTAGTTTATAATATAACCAGACATGCTTGTAAATGGCCACACCTGCTCATTTCTCTGGGGATGGCCTGATCTCTGCCTTTTCTAACAAAGAAAGGACGGGAGAAAAAAAAAAAAATCAGCCTTTCTTGTTGCAAACCAGAGTGGAAAGTCAAAATCTTTCTCAAGTTTGTCCCATCTGGTCAGATTAAATCTTTGATCACCCTGGGGACCACATTTATGTTCGGTCTCTACTACCGTTTCAGAACAGCTCAAAATAGACAGGTAGCGAGCAAAATATGAATTGCTAAGCAGGGAACACTCGACATAAATAAAAGTGCATTGGCTTTGGATTTCTGTGGCTACTCAAATCATAGGAAACGGTCAGCAAAGAAAGCCATAAACATCTTGGATATTTTCTGCCTTCTGCCTGGCACCTACATCAGCTGCCTTACTACCAATAAACTGTATGTAGCTTGAAAATATTTTTTCATGAATGTATATCACAAAAAGTATCAAATGACTTGTCATAAAGAAGCAGTGGACTGCATAAAAAAGCAGGCACTGATGGACTAATGAGGCAAGACAGAATGAAACCAGAAGTAGCCCAAAGTCTAAAACCCTAAGAATCACAAACAATGTCTTAACAAACCTGTCCCCTTTAAGAAAAAAAAGCCTCCCAAATTCACAATAAAATGGGGTTGTGTGGCTGTAAAATGGAAAACATTTCCTTAAACCTAGGAGGTATTTTTAAAGAAATGTTAGCCAGCAATTTTTAATTTTTTTTTTTTTTTTTTTTTTTTAGTATAAACCATGTTGTTCTGGAAAACCTACAATTCACATGGTACACTGTTGCTGGTGTGACGAATGCTGGCTGTAGAAAAACAATCCATTGATAATTTAATTCCTCGTGTCATTGTGAAATTGAGAAACTCAGTTTACTGAATGAAAAAAATATATATTTGAAAAAAAGAAAGGCTGACTAAGTAAGTATCACCTTGTGCTACATCCAAGGCCTCTTGCTGGTTGTCTGGCTGCTCTTTTGTAGGCAAAAAGGAGCTGAACGCTCTCTGGCTCCTTAGATCTGGCCCAACAAATGCACTGCCAGTCATGCACATGGATCCAGCTTAAAACCCAGTGTGAGCCTAAAAGAAGCTAGTCAAACTGGCACCTACTCATGCAGAAGGAGATAGATTTGTCATGACAGGCTGATTATTCAATGTAAAGAAACAGTTTAGCTTTTCTAATCTGGTACAAATACATCTTTCTCAGAGAAAAAAGTAAAAGGTCTAACAGTTCAAGTATTTAAAGTAAAGAAACCAACAAAAAAATTGTAACGTCAAAGTGAACCATAGGTATTTGTGCTAGAGCATTCTGCAAAAACAGCCCTGCAGTTCTGCTCAGATAAATAAGATTTAACCCGTTTAACCCTTTAGGAGCCGCACATCTACGCGACAATCGAGGCAAGCATTTCTATTTCGCACTGCGCTTGGCTCTACGGCAAGTTTTAAGGACAGGCTGAAATATCCAATTCCAAAGACACTCTCTTTTTTCCCCCTCTTCTCGCTCGCCTGCACCGACACTAAGAGCGAGGCGCTCTCCCGGTGAACAATGCGCGGGGCAGCCTTCCCTACCGACGGGGCTCCCAAGAAAGATCATCGAGAAAGTCGACCTAAACCAAAAGCAGCGACAAAGCCCTCCGCTAACTTCTTCCCTGGAATTTTTTCTGCTTAGGCATGTTTGTGCTCTCCCTCATTGGGGAAGTATAATTAAGGACAACAATCACCTAAGGCGTCGGGATGCAGAAGCTTGTTACGCCTGTCACCGTGACTGTCAATGCTATTGGCATTACCCACAAACAGGGTCTCAAGCATGCAGACTGAGAAATATTCTGAAATAGTGCCATCATCCAGGCAGGGCATAATGTCCAAGCTGAGATCAATAGTCTAAACATGGTATTTTCTGTGCCTTTGCACAGTCGAGTTACAGACAGAAGTTAAAGCTGCTGCTTACTCATTGTAGGAGTCAACATTCGTCGAGCTCCACTTAAGGGATTTTCTCTTGTGTAAACTTGACTTTATAATTAAAAAAAAAAAAAAAAAAGTGGCGTTATGAAACAAAGACTTTTGGCAAGTGCGTGGGATGCGTAAGCTGGAGAGCAGCATCTTTCAGACTGCCATCCTGGGAAGCTTCCTTCTCGGGCGGGCAACCCCGTGCCGAGAGAGGAAGACGTGCCCTCCTGAGGAATGCTCCCGGTTCACTCCCAGCCGAACAAAGCGGAGCGGGCTGCAGGGCGCCTCCGAAAGTTGTTTCTCTCCCCCACTGCCCTTTCCTTAATTTTCGGGGGAAGGTGGCGGGATCCCAGTTGACTCACATGTGATGAGAATGGACAGAACAAGTGCAAACCCTATGCCTCCCTGGATCCTATTTTGCTGGGGTTTTTTTTGAAAATGTCCTGCAAACTGCTGGCAGCTTGTTTTTAATGGAAAATACCAATCGCCTAGGATCTATACCTAGCCTTTTGCCAATAATGAGAAAACTTCACCTTCTGTCCCCAGCAATTCTTAGGAAATCTTTTGCTGTTATTCCTACAAATCCAATTACAGATTGTTGAGTAGCTAGTGGAGTAAGCTTATTGAGGAGTGTCACATCACTAAGTCGTGCGTATGTGTTTCAGTTTGTAATGTGGTCTGAGCCGCTGTAGAGGTGTCAACTTAAAATGCAAGTAAGTAGCAGAACAGGGCTAATCCCAGCCACTACTCCCCTGCAGCCAAATTGTAGCGCAATGAATGACAGTGGAAATGCAAAGATGCCACTGTGCTTATCACACACAGCCAGATGGTGGACCTGGATCAATGCACACATGCCACGATCAATGCATTTGATAAAGAATTAAGAAGAAAACTGTACATGTTATCAAAGAACTTGTACATGGCATAATTATGATTCTGCATGTGCTTACTGATGATATTGGAGACTCAGAGGCAGGTGATAATGAAACTGATAGGAAGAAATAGCTTAAAGGCTACAGCATATGGCCTCAGCACTAAGAAATCTTGTCAAATAGTTCAGAAAGCTTTTTTAACTGTTATTACAGCTCATAGTGCAAGCTGGTGGCAACGTTTTAATTTTTTTTTTTAAACCTGAAATGTCAAAAAGTTACAAAAGCTGTACTTTTCAGAATGGCTCAGAAAATAATTAAGACACTATTGTGTTTTAAACACTGCAAAAAAACCTACAGGTAGAGAATGTGTTCACAATTCGCAGGGGTGGGGGTGAGTGGTTGGGCATTTTTAAATACATAAAATTCTGCGTTCCGTTAATAAATGTGTTTAGACTTTAAGGGGGCTTGTGGCAGTGTAAGGAATGTATCTGGGTAGCGATTTGCATTCAGCACACCAATTTCTACAGATACAGTTTTGATATTATTTCTCATCAAATATAGAGTATTTCCCTGTTACCATTTGTGCTCTGTCAGCTGCAATACAGCCACCTTGGATGTGAAAGAAGGTAATTAAACATTTGTGGAAAATAAAGTCTAAAGTAATACAAAAAAGCATATACATTTATAATGTATTAAAGGTACCTAAAATACAAATTCTCATGCTCCAGTTGATAGATGAGCTGTCTAATCAACGCCTGGACGTAACTTAAGTGCTCTCATTAGTGTGAAGACCTTCAGGCTAAATAAGACTAAATCCCTTAAAAATTGCTTCTGCAATAGAAAAATCCCCCTTACTATTTTCCTCTGCCTAAATCATATCAATTAAAAAGAGAGGGAGGGAGGAAGGGAAGAAGGGAGGGGGAAAGACAGGCATTTTCACATGACTTTGTTTTAACTGACACTCAAAAAACTATCTTCTGAATCCAATTTAAAATGTTTCAGCAAGAAAGTTCATTAGCAATCAAAGAAACAAAAAAATCATGCTGAGTTTAGTTTCTCTTTCACTTTAAACCTAGATCTTTAATCAGCGCTAAGGTGTATAATGCCCATTGAATCCTTTATATTCACTTTTTTTTTCCAACCCCCAAATATTTAATCAACATCGCAGTTTTACATTAAATTATAAAATTTATCAAAACGAGCCTCCGGAAGAGTGAAGCACGTATTTTATTTGCAGTGGGCTGAGGAGGGACCCCCCTCTCCCCCCCCCCCCCCCCCCCGAATTTCAATTTGTCCTGACAAACCATTGGGTATTAAATTCTAAAGGCACGCAGAGTGCATAAAGAACTGATGGCTTGATTAGCTCTTGTGGTGCAATTGAAGGAGCTGTCTCTCTCCCTGCTTCTCCATTTTGAGAAACACTTTGATCTCTGTTCAAGTCAATTCATGAACATCAACTGACAAGACTGCATGAAACACCCCAATGGTTAGGCCCAAACTCGTAGCAAACTATTTGGTTTCATTAAGGCTTCAGGAGAAGTGACCAGTGACAGTCCTTTCATTCAGAAGCCAACAGGCAAGTGACTATTTAAACTTTAATGTGCACAATGTACTGCTGAAGGCTGCTACACCTATAGTCAGTCACTGAAGGATGAATGCCTTTACCTACTATTCTGTGACGTGTGAACTACTAAGTGCAGCTGCACTCTCATTAATGCATTTGCCCGGATTTGTTTGCAGGACGAAAGAGATGCTTCGCAGCATTTCTGGTGGGAGAAACGACTGTATCTCCAAAGGAAGGCAGAACAGCAGGTGCTAAATAAAAGCCAGCGATTAAAAAAAAGATTGCATTTTAAAATGCAGTAATTTACTAAACATTCGCACGAGCACAGCAGAAATATTATCCGTTCCCACTGAAAGTGTAAAAGAACTTGAATCGCATCACCCGCAAAACACAGGGTATTCGGTCCAGTTTTGAGCTTTGCTACAGTGAACTATTTACAGATCACTTTTCCCCTTTTTCAGTTGCCCTCTCCAAAGAGTCCCACTTCAAAGAGTTCATTTTTGCACCAGTTCCTGTCAAGGCAGGTCAGAAACACTAAAGTGGAAAGTGGCTGCAGTGCCGTGGCACAAAGAGTCTCCGCGGCTGAAATCAAACAAAGCCCAATTAAACTAATCATAACGTCCCAGTGAACACAAGGAAGCTCACCTGGTATTTCTGGACTTCTTGTGTGAATTCCCAACTCTACTCGGTACTTGGTACTATAATTACCCTGACCAAAATACTGTGAAATTACGGCTCTGATCTACTAATGGCTGCAAAAAATCAAGCCGTTGTGGTTTCATGCCAAGGGGCCGTAGCAAGGTGGCGCAATGCTTTCTGACAGAGACGACAACTTCTAAAAACTCAAAAGGGAAAATTAACGGGATGTGGTTTATGTTGCCAAGGACTGTTCATTAATTACCAATTTAATCACTGCTGGAGGCATGACATTACAAAAATCTGGCTGAAAGTTCTAATAGATTATGAAGACCACCTAAGAAGAGTGACCAAGAAATGTACAAAACAATTAATACTGTTTCACTGCTATCAAAGACACTCAGATTATTTTACATCAAGTGAAGCAAAAGAATTAGTAGCTTCACAGTGCCACCACTAGGAACTGTAAATACAATGGCACACAATTAGTAATGCACATGTGACTTTTCGTTCAAGGCATATATCCTTGGGAAAGCCAGAACATGATAAGGAGAACAAAAGAAACATTTTTAAATGAAATGAATAAAGATTTTAACTCTACCCTTGTGCATGCTGAGCAATAACAGAATAGGCAATGCAAAATACAGCTTTAAGTAATGGCGATATCGTCCTGGGATTCACAACAGCGTGTACCGAACATCCACACAGAAAACGTCCAGTTATTAGCAGCGATAGAAAAAGAGCATTCCAGATGCTGAGAAACCCAGGTCTCGCTTCATGCACAAAGGGGGAGCTCTGCAACGCTGAGACCTTTTTTTGCCTAATATTTGTACAGAAGATGCTTAAGTTTTTGAACAAATGTTCTTCAGACAATCTTAAAATTCAGTTAATAAACCGACAGCCTATTTTTTGTGAGCGTGCAAGTTAACGTTATGGCTGCAGACTATGCAACACCTTGAATTTACTTCCACATAATAAACCACCGCATTTTTACACAGTTAGGCCAGATGCTTAAAAGTGGTGTAAATACTTACAGCTTATGGAAATAACAGCAATAAAATTCAGCTGAGAATCTCAAGCATTTATATCTAAAACTCAAACTGCATAACATTTATCTTGCATTATCAAAGGCTACACTTTATTCATGAAATCTCTCCTGGTATAAAACTGACAGTGCATACTAATTCTTCTTAGAAATTAGTTTACTTGCACTAATTGATTTATTTTCCCCGTTACCTCAGGGAGTTGTCTATAGCAGTATTTTTGTACAGTGAAATATCACAACTTCATAGTAAGAAAGTGCTTAAACAGATCAAATATGAAGTCAAAAGATGTAGAACCTTCTTGGAAAGTTACAGATTATTTTTATTTTTCATGTATTAAGTAACGTTAAATAAAACAACTTGTTTGTTCTTGCCATCAAGGAAATGAGATCAGGCTATCTCAACCTTAGCATGTCGTTATAAAGAAGTAAGTATCAGTTCAGTTGTGGTTTTGAAGTGTTCAGTCAGCAGGTCTAACCTTCATTTAAAGAAAAGTATATTGTTAAAACACCTATAAAACTTGGAACGCTCATGAAATGTAAATACTATACAGCATAGTGTTATCAGCTTAAACCATATTTAACCACTTCATAGTGGCATACAGACAAGATATATAAATGAACAACAGGGAATAAGTTACCAAAGCCCAGGGATTACCAAAATAATGTTCAATCTTTTTACCAATTAGATGGTAACTGCTTCTTTGTAATCTCAGGGAGATCTAGTGATCATATCTAAGTCTGGTCACAATTATCAGCATGACAGGCTAGTCTTTTTTCAATCAATATTTTCCAATTAATATTAAAGGAACAAGGTTGCCATCTGCAAAGTCCTACACCTCAATAAATTAATGTTAGATGTTTAATTAATAAAGATCAGGTTTTCTCTCTTTGTTTTTAAGAAAAACAAGATGGGAATAACTTGGGAGTATTTCCTTAAACGAATGAACATTACCACCTCAATCACAGACATTTACTTTCCAACTGCGGAGACTTAAAAAAAAAAAAAAAAATCCACTGATGAGCTAGATTCCTTTCCTAATGCAACAGAAGCAGGGATCCTGGTTTCATGTGGAAATAAAAATTACTGAATAAAGCTATCCAGTCATCGTTTTCAAGAATCTGTTGAAGTATGTGGCGTAAAGAATACTTGCAATGCTAACTTCCATACAAGGCATCTCTAAATCAAATTAAAATAGCCTATTTTTGTTGTCTACTGTGAATTTGCATTCTGTATCACTTCTGGTCATGCTGACTAGAGTTCACTTTTTGCTCCCATATTACAGTGGGACAGTTAGGAGCTTATGAGCTCAGAGGGGCAGCAGATTATTGTCGGACATGATCAATAAACGGGACCATTTATTAAAGCTTTTTCCTGAGCATTTAGAAGAATGCTTTACTTTCATTTTATTGCAGCTGGCATATCTTGTATCTGCACAAATGTATGCAATCAAAATTAGAGTATACAAACTTATCTCCTTTCAGATTTTGTCATTTTCAGAAGCTTTTCTAAAAAGACTTCCATTTCCACTAGTCCACTGTGGATGCAAAAAAGTTACCACTTTGCACTCAAGTATTTATGAAAATTAAAAGCAATGGGCAAAACAGATTGACACCTGAAGTAGAAAGAGCTCATTAAATATGGATTAGATACAGCTGCAACAAGTCCTTTGAGCAAGGGAGTAATAAAAAGCAATATTCTGAGCAGAAAGAAACAATCTCATGGCATAGTCTGTTCCTGCTGGAGCTCCCTCAGGACAGCATTTGCATGTTTGGAGGTAACAGCTTTTTGGTGAGGTTCTTTGTATCTTCAAATTCTACTACAAAAGCTGAATACAGTCCCTATTGCTCTTTCAAATCTTTTTTTAAAAATATATTTAGGCAGCTATAGCTGTCATTCGACTTGAATATATATGAAATAATAGTAGGACAGGTAAGTAAACCCAAGTCTTTCTCTGTACAGAAAGCAGGCTAGCAACAGTTGCAATTTAGCACAGCAGCAGCAGGATTGCTCTCTGGAAACACCCCTTCAGTTTATATTAAGTTGGTTTTAAATGCTTATCGTATAAATGGAGTCACTCACGATTTTTAGTGTAGTCATCCTCAGAATGTTGATGTGAAGAAAGAATTACTATCTTCCTATTTCACAAGAAGCAAAATACAGATGATTCCCTCTGGGTACCACACTATTGAACTCCTGCATCCCAGAACCTATGCCAGATCCTAAATATGCAGAATTTTTGGCCAAATCTATATGAGGGGCCCAGTCCTGCACCTAAATTCACCAAGGAGGAATCCTTAGCACCAGCAAAACCCAAATAGCTTCAGGAACAATCTGTGGCCTGTGTTAGGAAGAAAAACATATCCTTTGACAGATGAGCACTATTTTTCATTAATTCCATGCTATGCAGCGTTGTCTGCTAAAGCTATCTACCTTACAAAAACAAAAGGATTTGACACACGACTTAAGAGATACCAGAAATAAAATTACTGAGCACAATCTTAATTTTCATCTCACTCTGTATCCTTTGGAATAGAGCCTTGTCATGGCACCACCTTTTACTTCTACTATCCCCAGATATTCAGACCAGATTTGAGCTCTACCCCGTGGTGTTCAACACTTCGGTTCATTTTCCCTGTTCAATATGTAGGCCCATCAATACGTAGCGCCGTTCTGTACTCTGCAATATTCAAATCTTGCTCTGTAGACAGAATTATTAATTTCTTCAAGGGCTTTTCTGCAGTGCTCATCACTATGGCATTTAAGTGCCTCAAAAGCATTAATCACATTCCCTTCTCACAACACCCCGTGGTGGTGTTATTACCCTGTTCTTCAGATGAGAACTGAGACGGAGAGATCCAGCTAAAAGAATCTAACACTGGGTGCTCACTCTGGGAAGCCTATTACCTGTGTTTTTTTCAGTATACTGAGCTTTATGCAGCCCTTTATAAGTCTCAAGCACAGCTCCAGTTTATTTCCCTGATAGAACTGGATGCTCAATACATCTGCAAATCAAACCGTCGCCTCAAACGGCAATCCAGAAAGGAAGGATACACAATTACTGACCACTTGGAAGAAGTTTGGTTCAGAAGATTTAGCAGCACTGATCAAGAACTCTGAGGCAAAGGCAGCATTACATTTAATTCCTCCCAGTGATATCATCTTTTTGCCCCTTGCAGCCCCTGCTTCGTTTGCCATACACCTTTCAATTTCTGCAACCAAAAGGACGGAGGTCCTCTGGACAAACAGCCTTCTACATTACCTCAATCCTCTGAGCTAAAAGAGACACAATTGCTTTGGGGAAAATAGTATGTGATCACATAATTAAAGACTGCATCATAATGCATATACACAAAGAAGGTTAATTAAAGTTGCCTGTGCATTTCTTAAGTCCTAATTCCATTCTCTGTAATCACACTGACTCCATAACCAAAGCCATTTGAGTTTACAGAGCAAACGACAGCCGCAGTAAATTTCCATTCTTTATGTGGACCAGTCATTAAAGGAGAGTAAGACGAACATTTTGCCACCAGCCCTCGCAGATATTTGCTGACAGTGGAGTTATACTGAGATTCAAGAATTATGGATTGCACTCCACATTCTGTAAGTAAGGGTTCCCCACCGGAAAGACCTTTTAGCTCAGTGACTCCTGAATATTTCCCACTTGTCATGGTCTCCTCCAGTCTGCCACTTTGCCGGTTAGGTTGCACAGACCAGCTCCAGTCTCCTCGCCTTTCCAAGATTTCATTCCAGCCAAGCCGCTGCTGCTAACAACCATCACTACAGGTTGATATTTTACAGCATCTGGTGGGAGCAGATATGCCCATTCTAGCCCTGTGATATTCATCATGAGAAAAGGTGAGTTAAATAAAAATGAGTAAGCTAATAAAAAGGCTCTCCTGGTTAAAAGCTAAGTGATTACAACTGCTATACCAGATTGGAAATGACAGAAGCATCTTGTAAAAGAGTCACTACATGCACACCTACATCAAGAAAGCAAGCAGAAAGGCTGAGCTGTTTATAAATCTACCATAGAGAAAGGGATCCATGAGGGGATCAGTAACTCTGTTCACAGCGCTCTTAAGCTAATTCTTCCAGTCTCCAAAAAGATGCATCAATTTTAAGGACATACCTATGATCCTCCCAAACCATGAGCATGTTTTCAAGGGGCTTCTGATTAATGAGGTCTCTTCTTAGACTTCCAATACCTGCCTACAGGCTTACATACCTCCATACAGGCTGGCATGCATACAGCTTGCAGATTGAAGGCTTCTGAGAAGCACCAAATGAGCACACCTAACAGTGAAAAACTTCTTCCACACTGCAAGTAGGGAAGAAATGGTAGAAAACAAAAGGGGCTAATACAATACAAACAGAGGAAGGAAGCAGAGAACGACAGAAGTAAATCAGGTGGATTGGACAGGGATGGAAGATGATGGGGCAGAAGGCATAGAGGGAAAATGTCTAGGGGAAGAAAAAGTAAAGATAGTGGCTATCAAGAAAGAAAAGTTAAAAAAGAGAAGAACGGGAACTGAAATGGCCAGGGCAGAGAGCTGAGACACAGTCTGAGCGAGAGGAAAGAACAAGAAGACACAAACTAAAGAAAGGGAAGAGAATACAGCTTGGGATGCAATGGGAAAGGTGATTCAGAGGAAAATGGGATTGAGTTAACACATATACGAGCAAATTCATCTTAATCTTCTGCTCCCACAACTTCATCAGTTTCTGAGTTAAAAAGAAAAAAGTAAAGCAAGTGAGAATACTGATATGGGCCTAACCCCAAAGCACAAACACAAGATGAAAGTACACTGCAGCAAGAAAGAAGACTCAAGAAAAAGGAGTAAACAGCCAAAAGAATGGACATGTCATAGGAAAACCGCTGGTACTTCATGAGAGGCCAGTCAGTGGTCAATAAAGAGACAATGGAGACTTAAAAAAAAAAAAAAGGAAAGAAAAGAAAAGAAAAGCAAGCCCAGAGTACATGACTACTGAAAAAAATAACACAATATTGGCTCCTCCAGAGGAAGGGTAAGGCTTAGGCTAAAGAAGGTCTAAGATATTTTCTCTATGCTTAGAGGAGAAACAGGAACACTTTTTTTGACATAAGACTTTTACCAAAACAAATCAGGCAGGCACATACCAAGTAACCTGCATTTACAACCATGGAACAGACTCGGAAATTTCCTCCCTTTTGTTGACCTCGAGCAGCAATACAACCCCACGCACTGTATATTGTTCTCACTTGTTTACTAAGAAAACAGCGATTCATAGTTCTCATATGACAAACGTAAAGTGGCCCAGCAAGGCTTACGAGAAAAGATTTTCAAAAGTAATTAATGACTTTGCAGGCTCACTTGGGGTGACTGATTTTCAGAGTACGCTCTGAAAGGCTGGGCTGCTTAAAGCTCTTTTCATGAAGGTATCAAAAAAGGTGCAACTGTAAATTCAAGAGTTTTGAAAGTACTGTCCCTGGACTATGTATTTATAGCTTGCTTATTTAAAATTAGATCCTCCTATTTTAAACTATTTTCTTCTGAATCCCTCTCAACTCATCCCAGAAATGAGCCTAGTCTAATTCCCAATACTAAATGTTGATTCTCATTATCATAACTCTCATTTGGATAACTCATACACGTTACCACCCACTGACAAAAACAACACTGCATTGAGTCAAAGTTCTTAATGACCAGAAAACACTGAAAAGAAATGTCTGTATGATTTTCTAACAATCAAATAAACAATCACTTGTAATAAACTGGCATAACTACATCAAATGGAAATGTCTCATCTCTATGAAGATCAAGTATGTTAAAGAAAAACAGAAATCAATCTATTTTATCTTATATCTATGTATGTTGATGCATACATACATCCTCATTCAGAACACACACGTATGGATAGGTATATAACATATGTATAACATTTATATGCTATATACAGCTTTATATGATATATATTATTATATATCAACTTCGTATAATATGTGAAATATGAATACTATACCAGCCTCCATTAAAGACACCCCTCTTTCACAATGCATGTTCCCCACTGAAATGCGTTACGAAAATGCTGAGCTTGGTAAGTCAAGCACTCAAAAGTTAGAAAATGTCCAAATTACACTAGCTGTACAACCTTGCATTGGTTCTTATTTCATATAGTCTTTAATTGCATAACCCATACTTATTTTTCCTGCAGGATACTTGTCTTTTTCAGTGGCCATGACTGACAGTGTTCAGTGAATGAACAACTGTTCAATATCTCACTTTACCCTCATCACTTACTGTCTGCTCTGCATCTTGTTTAAAATACACTATTCAAAAACTCTCCTCTGAACACTGCATTATAAATTTCTTCCAGAGCATTTCTGTGGCACTCTTCACCATCGTATCTAAGAGTTTCCAAATGACACCTCCACAACACCCTTCTGAGCTGAGGAGTTTTTGTTATTCCTATGTTACAGTCAAGACAAGAGTGCTCATTACCTGTTTGCTCAAAGCACCCAGGATTTCAGAGGGGCCAGAACCATTTGTTCACAGCATGGTTCTCCTTGGCTTGGCTACAGCTGGGTGCATTCAAAACTTCCAGAAATCAGTCCCCAAGAATCATGTGTTGGAAATCAGAAATCACGGAATCTGCTACCTTGAGTGTGTTGGGTTGAAGGTACCTTCCCAACCTTGTAAAGAGCGCTTCTGATGGAGGCAGCAAGAAACTCTGGCTCTGCAGAGCGGCCCTAAAAGACTGCGAGACCCTTTCCTGCAGGCCTCTCATTCATTTTGCAGCTTCTGTAACAAATGAAAAAAGGTCCCATGGGTAATCTGGCTACCTGAACTACGCAATCCTGACTCTCACCTTGAAAACTCTGTCCCTATCTCCAGCTGGTTTTCATGGCCTAGACACAGTCTTCATTTCTGTCTAGCTTCACATTGCCATCTACCCGGGGCATCTCTACTCTGCATGTCAGTGGGGTAGCTCCTTTTCCTCCTGTTTGGATTTCATCAGCAGGAGTTTGAGTCTAAAAGAGAAAGTTTTGCTTTCCAATACTATGATCTGCATCAGAATGGGCCCTGATCCTTAGGGGAGCAACAGTAAAAGATGCTCTTGCTGTGCTGTGTCCATACAGACAATTTTTACTGACACTTACCAACTTTTCTGAACTTCAAGGCTCTCTGACAAGATTTGTGCTATTAACACAACTTTGACTGTTTTGAACAAATTTTTCAAGGGGATGGAACCTTCTTCCCATAAGACTTTTTTAACATGGACAAAACAATGCTTTATCCAACCTACTACAGAAAAACACTTCAAGTGGGGTTTTCTGAAGTTAAAAAAAATTTTAAAAATATTACCCTGAGGCAGAGACCTGACAGGGAAAATTTCAGCTCAAACAATGAAATACTAGCAAAGTTGTAAACCCTTTGAAAAAAGGAGCTTGTAATAAAAAAATTTAGGCAACTTTAATTACAGTTGCTCCTGCCTGAGTAGTTGCCTATAGTATCCCTCCTCTAATGTTGTTTGCTTTATGAAAAAGGTAATTGAAAAAAAATCCAAAGTGAAATTTATACTAAAATATACTTATCTAGGAAAAACTTAAATAGAAAGTAATAAAAAAATTGCTTACATATCATTATGCTATCATTACACAAATAAGACTTGTCTGCATGTATAAGTGTACTTTGAATTAAAAAAAGTAGTGTCAGTCTAGGGAGAGGAATTGTTGGGGGGGGGGGGAAGTACAGCATGGATCCAAGACAGTTAAGAGAATGAAATGAGACATGTAAATCACTGTCTTAATTTTTTGATTGTACAATCCCATTTATGTAAAAAGTAGAATCTGCCCCTCAGGACTAAGCTCTGAAAGATGTGAATCAGTAAAAATTCAAGCCTTTCTCTGTATCATTATTTTTCAGTCACATTTACATTCTCAGTTGCCAGTACAGTCTCTAATGTGCAATAGTTAGAATCACAAAACCCACATTGCGAAGGTTTGCATAAAAATTAATTAGCTTTCATCTCCAGAGAGTATGCATCCTTCCAGGTCACCACCGAGGCCACTGGAGGTGCAACCATAGCTGCTTCAACACTGGAGCTCATTCCCCAGCTCCACTTTCCCATCTCACCAGCATAATCAACTTTGGTGACAAAAAGGAATTGTTCCATCAACTCTTTTACAAGACTGTCACAAGCAGCCTCATTCACTGCAGCAACACTTATGAAGCAGCAAGTAGTTGACATCACAGGCTCAGGGAATTTACATAAATGAAAAAAAAGAAGTAATCAAAAATAGCATAAATTACTCCACTATCATTTAACAAGTAACTTTTGTTTTTCATCCCATTAGAAACTGCAGTGTCAATCAAAGACGGTGCTCCCAGACCTCTGCTTCCAGTGAAGTCTAAGGCATCTTTCTGTTGGCCATAACAGCAGGAGAAACAGGCTTTGAAAGTGAACTAATGGTACATGACACATCAGAGCACCAGGAGATTCAGTGTGGAAAAGAAATATTCTGCAAGGACATGTCCCCCACAAAAGCATATGCACATACAATAAATTTTAACTATGTAAACTGCCATACTGGCCAATATTTCTTACATCATTCATCTGCTTATTGCGGGCTGGGATGATAGTATTGGTTAGTTGCTTATTCCCTGCCTTTAAAGCTGCATCTCTTCTTGCTTGCTCAAGCAGAACTCTTGCTCGTTCTTTAAGTTCTTCCTGTCTTGACAACATACGTTGCTTAAAAATAAAGAAATATAATTAACAGCAAGGCAGCCTCGGGTTACTTAACGTTTATACAGTAGTTAATAGCCAGGAGCCTTCCTATATAATAAAGGTCAGGAGTCACATGGATTACAGATTCATGAGGTGACAGAGCGTTCTATAGAAATGAAAAGTAAAGATGATCAAAATGTAAAATGAAAAAAAAAGGCATAGGCCTTTATAATGTAAATAAGAGTTCTGTCCCCTCCCCTTAAAACTTAATTTCTATCAACATTTAATGCCTTTAAACTGCAACTGTGGAAAAAAAATAATTGGCTTCATGGAAGCTATGTTAAATGTGCTATGTGTTTACTTATTTACTTTAATATGTATGCAAATATAATGCTTCGT
The DNA here is from genome assembly GCF_000687285.1 of Phaethon lepturus. Taxonomy (NCBI): domain Eukaryota; kingdom Metazoa; phylum Chordata; class Aves; order Phaethontiformes; family Phaethontidae; genus Phaethon; species Phaethon lepturus. The sequence goes on along the minus strand of NW_010540071.1, from coordinate 53,803 downwards.
TGGCTACTTATACGGGTATCACTCATTTATAACTTAAATTGAACACAAAGAGGCTGGGTACAAGGCAAAAAACCTGTGAAAACATCTGCTTCTACTTGTAATACTATGAATATCCACAAGAAACTCCCTTCTTCATACACATGACCAATTACATTGCAGAGTAGAAAGAACAGGAGGGGGGTTTCTGCATATGCAACATGAGCAGCTCCCATACATATATACTCCCAAGTACTGACTTCTTAGTCAAGGTCAACTGTGAAGACTCTGGGAAAATGCGTCTCTAGGCCTTTACATGAGGTAGAGCTGGATGTCACAGGTTGTGCTCCTGCAATAATCATGTGGAAATTGAGGTGGTTAACTCTAACCATCAACTGAGTGTTCAAGGTTAAGATTGAGGCTCACACCCGAGATTTTATTACCACGTGCAAATGGACAGACAACATTAACAACAGAGAACCATCTTTAAAGCCATCTCTTCCTTTTTCTTGGCCTATTTACACCTTGCACATGAAAATCTTCGTAGGGAAGACATCTTGTATCATCCTGCTCTTGATGAAGAGAAACTTCATGAGACTTCATTAACTAAAGAAAGTACCTGCCTGTGGAACTAATACTTGGCCACTATCAACCATCAGCGGACTGCTGCTCTTGCAATAAAATTAATCTTTATGGTGCTTAGTTGGGAAAAAGTATAAAAATATTTGAAGCAATCCACACTACCAAAAGATTGGCTATATTCTTTTCTTATCAGAGCTAATGGCACAAAGCTGAACAAAACCAAAACTCCAGAAAGCTCTTCACAGGGGTAAAATTATAAGCATGCTTTGGCTTTTTTGTAAACAGGGCTGATAACATTTTTTACATATTTTTGCAATGATACTATTTACTGATAATACCCAGCATTTAGATAATATTCAACTTTCATTCTCACAATAAATCTGCAAGGTAGGTGGGCATATCCTTTTTATCTTTATAGAAAGGAAAATGATATTGCAGTTAAGTAATGTGCTCAAGGCCACTCAATGAACAGCATAACAGTCTGGAGTTTCTGCCTCACCGTGGTGGGCTATGTCCACAAGGCCATGTGGTTTCTCAGATAAGATTTAGAAATATACATTTAGTATATTTTAAGGTATTCAAAACTTTACATTTTTTTAATATGGAACAATGAATCAATAAGTCTTTTTCCAATTTTTGCTTCAGCTTGCAATGTTCAGAAGAAACGTAGCAAAAGCCTTGAAACCATCTTCTTTGAGCTGGTTGGGAATACAGTGTTACCTCCTTTACCTGTAGGGAGGTTGGAAAGATTAACCGTAGGACAATTCCTATAAATGAATTTTTCATGTTATGGCTCTTTTTCAGCATCACCTACATTCAGTCAAAGTATTTATTGCCCAACAATAAAAATACACCACCTTGCCATTTATACTGAAGATATGGCGTAAATTACAAACATGGAGAAAAAACTTGAAAAGCACCTCCATCCCAACTCACAGGCATAGAGCAAGACTAAATTTCTTACCTGGGCTGTTTTTGCAGTTTGATCTGCATGATTTAAAGCCATTCTGGCATCATGGTCAGAATCGGATTCTGTTTGCCTTGGAGAAGCATGCGGTTTCTTTGCAAGATCTGTATCCTTATTACAGGAGTATCCAATCTGAGAAGTAGGAGATAAACTTGGCTTTGTGACAGGTGAACCAGGATCTGCTCTTGTGCTCTCTGTGGATCCTATACGTCCCAGTTTTTCTTGCTCTGAGAAACCAATGGTATTGTCTGAGCTCTGGTGTCTCTTCTTGTCCTTATCTTCACAAGCAACTGTGGGAGACACGTCCTCTTTTTGATCGCTGACATGTGCCAAGTCACTCAAGTCTAAAGTGTCAGCTATCAGCAATTTCTTCCTTCCCAACGTAGGCTGTGCTTGTGTTGTATCTGTACTGCTACACTTCCCAGCGTCTTCAGATGCAGAAGTCCTTCCAGAGCTTTGCTGGGATTTCTGTGGATCTGTGTCACTTCGAGTCCTGCGAGAAGAAGGGGAAGCTGTGCTTGGGCTTAAATGGTCATCGGGAGTCTGATGCTCGCTCTCAGATTCGCCAACACCACTGTCATTTACAAATACAGAGTCGTCCTGAGAAGCAAAGTCTGCCAAACCACTGTCTGGCGGATGCAGCTCGGGCTCCCGGTTCAGGTCATTCAGCTCTGCATAGAATTTTTCCTGGTCGACAGAACTGTTTGTGTCCGTTTCATAGTTACCCACTTTATACGTGCTTTTGCTACTGTTCTCCTCTATTTGAACCACGTTTAATTCCTGGCCACAGAAATGAGCCCTTATTTGATAGAGATAGGTCATAACAGTCAGTTTGTCAGGTATCGCTAATAAAACCATGTCAGAAGGTTCCAGCAATCGTGATATTCCTAAACTGGCAAACCCATCGTATGCCTTTAAAAATAGACAAAATAAAGATTACAATGCGGCAGTTTCTGACATATCATAGCATTTGAAGAATGCAAGTTGGAAGTTTCAGTCAAAATAAGCAAGCCTAAAACATATCCAGTATTACAAGAACAGTATGGGTTCAACTCTATTACTTATTATTCTTTTGGCTTCATTACAGTAGTTACTATTTTCTGTTGCATATTCCAACATCCAACTCATCGATTTTTCACGATTGCTTCTAGACATCTCCCATGGTATCTTCATAGCAATGCAAACTGAGAGAATATAACCAGTAACGACATTCAAATGGCATTGTTTTAAATATTTTTAACATACCTCAATACAATAGTATACCAGAAATCTTTGATTACTCAAAATGATGCCACTTTCATGAGTAAAAAGCTGTTCATGAAACTGCAACTTAAAAGCCCTTCTGTTTGCACTAAGAAAACCTACCAGTATCTTAAATGGTTCTCACTCAGGCAGCAGGAAACAAGTAAATAAAAAAAAGTGTAAGAGCTGGACCAGAAAAAAAGCAACTAAGGATGGCTTTTTAAGATAAGGAACAAAGATATAAGAAACACGACACTAATCCATCTCGGGCTTTATCACTGGTGATCAACCTTCTCCCTTCTGCTGGTCATGTAATTGCAGTGATTTGTGTTGATGAAAAAGTATGTCCAGATAGCCAAAAAGAACACCACCACAGATTACTTGATACAAAACATAAAACATATTAATCCAGCAAACAAATGCATTTTAAAAAGCATTTGTTGATGCTAAATTTGTAAGAATAAGAGAGTGAATTTCATTCTCACTTCTCTTTAATTCCTAAAAGCTAAATAGTTTGCAAGTCTCCCACTTTGTGAGGCCACATTGTCTTCTTTTTGCTAGCCCTTTAAGTGAGTGGGCTTGGTGCATCAGGTTTTTCTAGTTTTGAAGAATTAAAGCTGTTTCTCAATTTACAATTAATTATTACTATCCCGGATTAACCCTGGAAGACAATATTGTGTTTCAAGGAAGCCTTTAAAAAGGCCTCCTGTTAGCGTAGATGCACTCAGTTAAAGCACTCGGACTTCTCCTCCCCCAGTAATTCTGCAGCTCCTTTTCACCCTCTTCTGAAGGGATCTAAAATGTTCACAGTTGTTCCTACACTATTTTGAACAAAAACGGATGCTAAATTTAAGACATGGATGAGAACCTGCCCTTTCGCAAGGAAACAATAACACACATCGCTGGCTTCAACTCTACCCCAGTTTTACACTATTTCCTTAATTTATTTAGTTTTAAAAGGGTGGAAGAAAGAAGAGAGAAATCAATTATGATGTTTTTAACCTCTTGGTTTTCATACTAGTAAATGTTCAACAGTGAGTTAGAACGTGGGTCTGGCCTGGCCGGCTCCCAGCAGACCTGGTTATTTCCCTCGCTCTGAGAAAAGCAGGCACGCTCATTCCCATCGCAATGTCATTCCCTACTCGAGAGTCAAACAGTTTTCATTTCAGCCACTTTTCGAACTCTGCTTCTGAGAGCTGGAATTTTGTATGCTTCCCCTCATGGTCAGGTATAACTTGCCAAAGCATTTTTCATGAAGTAAGTTTTGTATCACTATAACAAATGATTCAGAGAGTTTATGTAGACATAGAAATGATCTGAATAATTTAGTTTTAAGTCCTTCCAGCTCTCCCTGTGCAAAATGATTTGGCCTAAAATCATTGCTGGTCTTTCGTGGGGTATCATTTCTTGAGAAGGTTCATTATGAGATTGCTATGCCATTTATAAGCAGAGCTGTGCTTAGATATAGGAGTAGCAGTACAAAACATGACTGCTGTATTTGCTGATACAAAGCTCCAGATGGAGCAGAACAGCAGGAAAATGATGTGTGGGAAGGAATGGAAAAAAGTGAAGTGGTAGAAGAGGGACAGCTGTCGTTTACCTGGTCTTTGGGACACAGAGATGGAGGAGCAGGATCAGGCTGGCTACAGAAGAGAGGGTGACAAGAGAAGTGGAACCAAACAGACACGAGGAGCACAGAGAAAGGAGAGTTAAACGAGAGCACTGTAGGGATTTGGGTGGGCAGCCTAAGCCATGGCAGCACCTTCATCACCAGGAATGATGAATGCTCATATGCCAGCAGAAAACAGGCTGGGTATTGAAAGTGTAGCGAGCCAGCTGTGTTGTCCTGTGGGCCAAAGGTAACGCCAGGATTTGCTGTTTGATTAAGTGGGTCAGTGTTGATTCAGTGGCATAAATAACCTGTTACCCCACACCGAAGGTAGTGGGAGTTACCATCTGAAGAATGAAAGGACCTAAGGATGGGCTTAGCAGTCCATGGCAGCCAAAGCGTATAGACATGACTTGACCTGAACTCTTTTATACTCTTAATTTCTTATTTATATGCTAATAAAACTAAATCCTAAGAATATCTCCCAGGGTCTGTAAAATGAAAGTGGGGACAGTGTTTCAGACTTGTTAGGAAAGGCACTTGCTTAGAATGCGTAACACTACAGCAGAAGGATTGAATTCGGAACGATGGATATCCTCGATACAGCTGCAATCACTTTTTACTGCCTGCTCAGTTCTTCTGGTGGTGCTTGGGATTAAACACAATAGTTTCCCACTGATGCCAGATACTTATTTCCTACCCCCTTCTCCTCATTCAAGATGATACGCATTCTTGCTTCTCTGTTTTTAAAGTACACTAGATACCTAGATTGGCACGCAAATGGTTTACAGCCATTAGATCTATAAATAGTAATTGTATGTTCTGTATGTGTCCACAGAGCAATGTGTGATGGGTTCTCCTTCACTGTTAGAAAAGCTGTGAGCTTCTTGATATTCCAGTATATTTATAAATGCCTAATGTTTCTAACTAGTTTGTAACATGGTATTAACAGACTACATTTTCCAAGTCAAATTACATTTTGTTAAACACAGGCATAACTAAGCTTGATTTTGCAAATGTTTACATGCATGTTTAACTATGCTCCTGCATGATCCTACTGAGGTCAACTAGCAACTCCCACGCACACAATTAACTACATGCTTATGATTTTGCGGAATCAAATAGTAGATGCAAGCATGAATGCCTGTTATAAAAATATGGCTGCCAGCTTAAAGTTAAGGATTTTTTTCCATTTTGAATCAATGCTCTCCCTGTAATTCTGAATTCTTCTGTTTAAATGTATATTCTAAAAGGATTCCTTCCTTGAAATGGAATATTTTGTCAAGACAATTGAGTTCAAATGTACTGAGGAATTTAGTAGAAATTATAAAAAAAAAATGGAAAAAAGCAAAAAAAAAAGGCATCATAAAAATTGAAAGTGCCAATCAAACATCCAGAAGATATATTACTATTTCCACACAACAACCCCTCACATGAAACAAGCTTCTCTGAACAATAAAGTAATTAAAACCAGAAGTTCATTAGAACCATACTGTTGTGCTCTTCCACTTCTCATTCTTTCATCCCCTCCAAGCTCCAGCCAAGTGTAGTTTAGTAGCTTACATTTGTAAAGTGCAGGACATGTTATTAGCAATATGAAAAATTTCTATTCTTGATAAGGGACTATGCTGCCAGTATGCTGTAACTTTAATACATTTTTCATTACTATTTATTAATAATCAAATGGACATAGTAAATAAAATTAATTGGTTAATATTATTGGGAAGGCTATATGGATAGTTAGATATATATGATATTTAAGTAGAACAACCACTCTTTGGATCAGCTGGGAAGGTATCCCTGTAATGTTTTTAATTTTCTCAAAGGTAATCTTGGTTTCTCTTTTGTTCCTCACAGAAATTTGAATTTGCAATGAGCACAATACACAAAAAATATATCTGAATTCTGACTGACGCTAATGTAATCTGGAGTAGTTGTTTGGGGGGTTGAGGTTTTTTTTAAAGATATAATTATATTGTGGAAATTACAATACCTACACATGCACACACACACAAGTATGTATAATCAGGACACTAAACCTATTTACCTATCTCCTGATGAAGCAGGTTTTTTTTTTCTTTTCTAATTTACTGACAAGCTGATTGACAGACATCAATTGGGATCCATCAGCACAAGCACCACAGGCAGTATTCCAACCATTTCCCAACTATGTTACACACTGACGTATTGGCCAAGATCAGGTGTCACAGGTAAATACCCTCTTTTTATTCAGCATCAGTGGCAGCACCAATTTGGCAAATGACTAGTCTGTGTTATAAAGCAGGTCCGATGATGTGCCTTTTGTAACAGTGCATTTCAATGCACAATTATACACAGTAATTGCACTGAAATAGTTGTCTCTTAAGATTTCTTCTTTTTTTTATTAAAATACAAACAAGGTCATGCACTTCTAAAAGATATACTCTTATGGGTTAACCTTTAATCTAGGGTCACAGTCCCTTCTTTACCTCCTTTCCTGGGGTGGGGTCGGGGGGGGAGAAGAGCTGCTTCAGACAAAGAAAATTGTCCTATTCACCCATAGATGTTATTTTAATTGGTTAGGAGGAATCATTGTCAAATGTGTTACATATCTGCATGGAATTTATAGGCAGCCATTGTTGCCGGTGCTGCATTCACTCCAACCAAGGGCACACGGGGTTATCAGGCAGAACTGTGTGAGACCAGGAAATAAATCTGCAGGAAGCAACTGAGATACTCAATGTAGCTGTCAGGCAAAGGCTTGCAAAGTGATGAAAGAAAAAAACTGCACAATAACAACAATCATTATTTCTTCAATCCTGGGAACTATATCCTGTTAGAGAGATGGGCCAAAAAGTTCACCGTTTCATAAAGAAAAGATGACTGATCGTACCGCTAACGTTTTTAATTAATAATCTAGTCTTTCTTTTTTATAATCCGGCTTAATTAGCCCGGACGTTCAATGAAACTTGAAGTACAAAAACATATGGTCACAGAAAACACTGTGATGTCATGGATAATCCACTTAGGTCATCATAAGACCCCGTATTATGAAAAAGATATCATTGGCCAAATCACTCATTAGATAACAGCAGCTCAGAGATATTTTATTATTTATAATACTTAGGTACTATTTTAAAGACAAGAGACACCCTGGCTAACACCTATGTGTGTAGGCACATTAAAATATAATTACCCTAAACACAAATGAATTTTAATAAAGCACTTTCAGAAATTCCATATATCTACAATCTAATATTCCTCAGTTATATTTGCTATATAATATTGAACCTAATTAATTTATTTAAAGTATACTTTTATACCTTCCTCCCAATTCAATTTAGTGTTTTTAAAGCTGTATAAAAATAAAATCACGGCAGCTACTTAGAAACAATTTTCAGACAATCTCCATGAACAATTTTATTATCAGTGACTCATGTGAAAATTATCATTTCTAAACATGTCCTTGGGGCCCAACTGAAGCTTGTAACATGCCTAAAATAGTGAGCAGAAATAAAAAGTCTTCTGGTGATTCCCAAATTGAGTTCCTGCTCCTTCCAGGGAAGCTTCTTACATCTTTGCATCACAACGGTACAAAGAGTGGTTTAAAACAGCTGCCCAGCACAATGCTACAAACTATTTTGCTAATATTTTGATTTATTTGGAAAGTGTGGTCTCAACAGTTTTTATCCTGAACTTTGTGTTGCAGAAAAAGTCAGGTTCTACACCTACAACTTCACTCAGCTGCACAGTATAAAAGTGTAAAATTTCATCTTTAAAAATACAAAAATCACCATCAAAGCAACATTGACCATCACCAATGCACAGAGCCCCCTTAAAGCAACAGAAAGAGAAGTCTTGTTTACGAGAAACCAACAGCAGTGATGTTTTTAATTCTTTTTTAATTATGTGGCTGATTAGAAAAATCAGAATAGTGATCACAGAAGGCTAGACAGTCCTTTCCTCTGCTTTCATAGTTAATGTAGGCCATACAAATATTAAACTCTAATGCTAGCCTTGCACTTGTTGTGAATGTTAAAGACCACGACAAACAGGAGTCAATAATGCATCCGATTTGAACCGCGGGAGGTTGAATACCTTCTGTGAGCTGCAGTTATGACCTGACAAAACAACCGCGCTTTCCCAAAATTAATAAAAACCTGCAGTGAAGCCAAAATTGAAACTATGTCTTTTTTTTTTTCCTGGCAGTTCTTACCTTTTTGTTGTTCTCTTTAATATCTTGAGGATTCAGGGACTTGTAGTCACTGAGGGGGAAAATGGCACAGTGGGTATGTACAGTATTTGATAAAAGCATCAGTTTTAAAACAAACTGAATCTAAAAATTTGACATACAATAATATCATACAGTAACTAGCAATTTCACAGCAATTCAATCAACAAAACTAATAGTGTGGAAAATTAAAGGAATAAATAAATAAATAAACAAACAAACACCGATTACATGTTTCATTGCCTGAAGCTTTCCATCTAAAAAAGAAGTTAAGGCATGGAGTAGAGGCTGGCCTTGACAACCAAATTTACCAGGAGGTAATCCGTCCTTGTCAGCGTACAAAGAGCTACAGGCTTATTCCTCTCATCTCATTTCAACACCAGCACAATTTTCATAATCATCTTGAAGTCAGTTCTTTGTATAAGATTAAGAAGAAGAAAAACAAATCACAGAGAGGGGAGAAACAATTGTTTATGCAACAAGGGAGAGCAAAGAGGTCATAAAGTTTGAACATTCATAAATTAGTTCGCTTAGAAAGGATGGTTCCCTGCTTAAAAGAAAAGGGTGAAAACTGTTCAACACCTGAAACAAACAAGGATTTGATTTTTACATAAACTTAAATGTTGCATATTTCTAGAAGAGTTAGCTTACATAGACAGAGAGTATACAACTTACATGAGGTCTGGTCTAAAGTGATGTAATATTGCACAAAAGGATAAACCGTTTCTCCACGATGTAGTAAAATTGGTGATTTTCACTCCCCTATAGTTTTTTGTAACTTCCTTGCACCACACAAGCAGTGACTGACTAGCGTTTGGCTTTCTCCCCAAAACAGGACTTGGTATTGGGCTTGGCTGGAAAAAAAAAAAAAAAAAAAAAAAGAGAGAGAGAGAAGAAAAGAAAAAAGAGAAGAAGATAAAAGAATTTAATGGAAGATGAGAATTAACATTAATTGACCTAACTAGATGATCTGTATCCTTTGATGTGAGTTTAGGTCCTTCACAGCTGTCAGTTTACAATGACTGTAACTTGCAAAAGACACAAATCGCAAGTTATTATCTCCAGTCGTCGCCCTTGGCACTTGTCTCCAAAGGATGCAGATATACGGGATTCCAGATCTACATAGGAGAACAGGCCAAGAATTGTACCAGTGGAAACACTGTGCTTAAATACTTAAGGCATAGTCCTGCACAACCCGTGATACAGACCCTTGAAAAGATTTCCCAAAATGCAGCCATGGAAAAACATCCCCACAAGCCCTTTCGCTTTTAATGAAGACAACACTGCAACTGGATCAAAAGCCGGGCATAGCGGGGGCAGAGCGTACCACGAGTTGCGATCTACCATTGCGGCGTGGGGATCAAAGTCGCTGTGTCTGCGACATGTGATTAATGCATTCATCTCGCACAGGCTCTAGCATAAAGTTTTTGGCTGCGCTCTTCCTGTTTGAGCACGCACTTGCATAAAGGTAATTGCGGCACGGTGTTTATTATCAGCCACTTCCAACCGTACCCAAAGAGTTTCCTCTGTCATGCTTTACTTTTTTTACGTGGAAAAGGAATTTTAGCTGTAAATCATTATCAGAGGGTGGTTTCTAACAAATATCATTAGCTAATAATGACGCTTTCCCAAAAGGGTATTTTAACACTTTTAGTAACATTTTTATTAGCACGAACCAAGAATTAAAATGGAATAAAATATTTGAGGCATTTGGCATTTGTCAGACTGTCTGCTGTTTCTCAAATTCAGTGGAGAAGTTTACTGATTGCAGCTTATGTTTCTCATTTCATGAGAAAAATATTGTCACTTCAAAAACTTCTTAGATGTAATTAAACAGACAGAATTTGAC
>NW_010540071.1:0-43337 GCF_000687285.1 Phaethon lepturus | reverse complement strand
TACAAAGTCTGAAGTAGAGGGAAAGAACTGAGCCCACTTTTTTTTTCAATGTAATATAATTAAAGGCACATATACACAACAAACATGCTGTTTACGCACCTTATAGCTAGAGAGTTCCCAAATTAAGATAAAAATAGAGCAAGTAATTTACTATATCACAGCTCCTTAAGTTTAACAACTAAATCCTTTTGGCCATTATTACCTGTTTGTGAAAGACCAACGATGCCCCCGCTTGACTAAAGTATGTCAGTGCTAAGCAATTAGCTGCTAGCTACCAACTGATTTATGTTTTCACTGCTTCTGGGGAAGAAAATGTACAGAACCAGGAAAGTAATTTTTCATTTACCATGACAGTCAGCCCTAAAAGGTGTTTTATAAACACACCCACCTCATCATCAGATAGAAGCACTGCCAGCTCATTTAGAAAGTGCAAAATGTATACCTTGCTGACATTTTTTTTAAATACCGGATCATATGTACAAAATAACTTGTTAAAATGTGATGTGTTTTTTTTTTTTAATCCTGTCAATGATTCAAATCAGCATGAACAAATCCGTTAATGATGACACAAATATCTCTAAATACACTGAATTAACATCTTAACAGGGATATACAAAATAGGGAAGAAAAAGCAGCAATAAATTATAAACTTTCTTCACCATGCACCAGATTTTAATCAGAGAAACAGAGAAATTGCTTAGGAGCTGCTAGACAGTTAGTCCAGATCCAGAGTGATGTAACTAAGATCAGGTTTTTCTCCTGTTTTTTTTTTTTTTTTTTTTTAACAACTTGAAGCAAAAACCAGTAACTAACCACTGCCCCCAAATTTAAGGTACTACATTACTTAAAATATATTTGCTATCTAAATTACATATATGGAAATAACACTGCTGGGAGAAATTAATTAAAATAGCACTATCAAGGTGTGGAAAAGTTGTATTTTAACAATTTTTTAAAGCACAGAGATACTTCTTCAAACCATAGAGCACTACTTACCAGATATGTTACATGTCATCTATAAAGTCTTAATACTTGTTGCTGAAACTCTCTACAGAAATGTTAAATGTTCCAGTCACCACCTAAATACTTTCTGGTTAACTCCAAAATGGCCTTAGGCAGTATTACCATTCAATTGCCTTAATTACACGTCTAACAAACTGAAGATGTAACTGATTTTAAAACTAGGTTTTACAAAAGGACACCCAAAGCTATTAAATCAATAAATTTAGCAGAATTTTGCATTTTATTTACAAATTATCAATTTTTTAAAATCCAGATTACAGTTCCTTGAAAATCTATACTTAAGATGGAGCTTTTTTCCATGTTTGTCCTTCCATTTACTTTAGATTTTCTAAAAGTACTTTATCCAGAATATGCAAGATTTAGGATGCGCACAATGTACTTATACTACTGATAAAAGATAAATTATATAAAGCTTTCTTTCCAGACTTAGTACTCCAAGTTTTTTGGATAAGGGTGAAGTTAATATTATGATAATGTTAGGCTCTTATTCACCACCTGAGTCAAAGCTTTTGTTATTTAATCTATGATAAAAGCATTCAACTCAAGACACACTGGAGATACATGAGTAAGAGCAGAATTGTGCATGAACATTTGACATCCCTTCAGAAGGGTTTACAAATGTTAGTTTTGAGTTTTGTGTGAAGCATCATTATGAGAAACACTTTCTTTATATACTTGCAGGCTATACATATTAGTTACAGGTTCAGTGCAAACACAATTACCACCAAGTGCCTATTTCTAGCATATATTTGCTCTACAAGATTGGTAGGAACTCATCAAATGAAATGAAAATTTAATTAGCTTTTTCTTACCTAATTCTTTTAAGCACTAACTACACAATTCTTCTACACCACACTGCAGTCATGACTTCACTTTTTGGGTTCAAAAGCCAAAGTCCCTGAGAACCCCTTTGGAAATGTCACTAAAAAGCATGAGATATCCACAACAGATTGGCTCACTGATCAACAGGTTACTGAATCTAATGCAACTGATTTTTATCCAGCTGTGGATAAACTGCACAGCAAGTGCAGAGGTACTAGAGCTGGTCCCTCACATACTAGCTCAGATCTAGATGCAGAATCATGTGGGTGGATTTATCAGCCAGAGTCAGCACTAGCTTCAGGATATCTTTGTTTCACAGTCAACAGAAGAACTTAAGTCTCTTTATTCTTCTTTTACATGTTCTGGAAGCTTAATTAATATGTTTTATAGTGTATGCATTTTTCCTCTAGGGAGATTATTGATCTCCCAAGATACCAATTATCAAGATTCCAAGATACCAACATTGATACTGGGGGCAACCCCCAGTATCAGTACAGGCTGGGGGATGAAGGGATCGAGAGCAGTCCTGCGAAGAAGGACTTGGGGGTACTGGTGGATGAAACGCGGGACATGACCCGGCAATGTCCACCCCCAGCCGAGAAGGCCAACCATATCCTGGGCTGCATCCAAAGAAGCGTGGCCAGCAGGTCGAGGGTGGTGATTCTGACCCTCTACTCTGCTCTGGTGAAACCTCACCTGGAGTCCTGTGTCCAGCTCTGGAGCCCTCAGCACAGGACAGACATGGAGCTGTTGGAGCGGGTCCAGAGGAGGGTCACCAAAATGGTCAGAGGGTTAGAACACCTCTCCTGTGAGGACGGGCTGAGAGAGTTGGGGTTGCACAGCCTGGAGAAGAGAAGGCTCTGGGGAGACCTTCTTGCAGCCTTCCAGTACTTAAAGGGGGCTTAGGAGAAAGATGTGGACAGGCATTTTAGCAGGGCCTGTTGTGACAGGACAAGGGGCAATGGTTTTAAACTAAGAGGGTAGATTCAGACTAAATATAAGGAAGAAAACAAGCCAACAGTCAGGAGAAGAAAATCAAGATGAGAACTGGTGATGGGACCATGGGGCTATGAACCAAGCCCTTGTACAAGACACAGGGAGCAGCCACAGTGAAGACTGTAGTCTGAGCAACACACAAGAGCTTGTTGACAGGCTGCCTGGGGGTGAGGAGTTTGAAGAGAGCAAGCGGCAGTGCTGAAGAGTGGAAGAGAAAGATGCTGAGAGGAGTAAGAAGAAAAAGCATGTGGGAATCTAGGTGGAAGACTTACACATTTTGAGCTTTATATTATATTTATTTATATTTATATTAATGAACACAACTCCCTAAAGAGGAAAGGAGTTGAGAGAAGAACCTAGGAAAGGTAATTAACTGCAGGAGGAGAGGAAGCTGAGATTGAGACAGGGCTGAAAGTCAGAACAGAGAAGACCTATGAACAACTAATCAACAACTTATGTCCCTCAAGAAGCAAGTACAGGCAATGTCTCTTACTTATTTGACTGAGCAAAATAAAAGGGATTTTCCCTTACCACTATCAAAACTACAGTGCTGTCTAGGCTCACTGAAAATTGTGAAACTATTAAAATGCAAGATAAGGTAAATGAAAGTAACACACAACTAGGTAAGACAAAATGTGCAGCATGCGGCTGGATGCAGAAAAAGTTTGGGAAACTCAGCTGAACTGAGTGGTCTGAACAATGGTATAAAGGAGCAATATAAACAAGACACCCCAGTATATTTCAGTCAAATTGATAATTTTATATCACCTGGATGATACTCCAGAATCTTATTTTTTAAAAAACACAGGGCTCTACCCATAGGAATTACTTAGTCTGGGAGTATTCTAAATCAAATATGGCTCATTTAATACAATTTATGCCTTTGGCAAGGTCTGTACGTGTCCAATGTGCATTCAGTTTTTTTTATTCTGGGCTATGGAACAGTCCAGGCACAAGTCAAAAGCTGATTTCTAACTAGTATCAGGACTGAAACGGAATATGGAAAAAACATCCTCATGACTCAGCTGTGCTGAGATGTTCTTTATGTAGGCTAGTAAGCTATTTTTTAAGTAGCAGGTCACCATAACGTTATAATGGCTTCCATGACACAACAAAATACAAGTGGCATTGCTTCTGGTAAAGAAGATGCATAGAAGTATTAGAAAATATACACCTCCCGGAAAGAAATGTTAGGAGTTCTGCTATCCTGTTACTTTGATACACAAACTTACCAGTTTAAGAGTACATTCTTTAATTTTGATGTTCTCTATTTGGCATGACATGGTGTATGATTACACAAAATGTCTCTAGTCCCTCCGTCCATAAATTAAGGAGATTTGGAAACCCAGCTGCCTGGTGCCCGTTATAGATTCACTGAATTTGTTTCCTATATATGATTAATAACAAGTATTTAGGTAATCTCCAGGTTTCTCCAGCATCGGACATCTTAAAACCCTGCCTTCCTCACTCTTCTGATTGTGCCTACAGCTAATGTGGGTATGCAACAAAATATAAACATTTATCTTAAAAGGCTTAGGCATAAGCTTTGTTTATAATTTGCTTATAATTTTACAGGTTTAATTTCAGCACAACCAAACTAGTCCATGTTCAATCACAACCTTAACACTTAGATACCTGCCCGAGCCAACATTATGCTTTTATGTTTGAACCTGGCAAGGTGAGGAAGAAGGTGAAATCCTTGACATGCCTCAAATCAGCTTTTGGTCAAGTAGGTGAAATTATTTCATTCTAATGCATTTTCAGTTGCCTGTTACATATTTTGGTGGCCATGAGGCTGGGAAGAGCTTTTCCAAACAATGCCTGGGAAAAGAAAGGAAAGCAGCTGGAGTACATACATGCTACCTAAAATGCCAGGATATAGAACAAACATAACTTTCTAGACAACACGAATGGCAGACCCTCTCAATCTGGGAAGAAAAAGCAAGCAATCAAAGCTACCTGGATATTCTTCTCTCCTCCTCCGCAGTTTTCTAAATCATGCCCACCTGCGAAAGGCACCCATTTGCTTGCAGCACAAGCACATGGGGAATGGAACAATTTCTTGCAAGGTTTAATCTACCCTGATTTGCCTCTGAAAATAATTGGGAGGGGGGTTAGTGCTTTCAGTATGTTTTCACTTTATTAGTTGGAGGTGCACAATGTGGTCCCACATCATAAGCTGTATGATGCTGTGTTTAACTGAATACTTCGCACCCGAGAGAGAACTGATGAAGATAACACCTGCCATCAAGAAGCACACACACCGCAAGACTCCATTACTGTATTCCCTCTCCTAGAGAGTCACAGCTTCCCAGTTTGCCACTCTCCCTCGCTGACTCAGGTCTAAACTTACAGTTTGTGCTGTACATGACTGAATCATACACACAATGGTTGTCCTTCAACATGCTGTCACTTCTGGTCCCAGCCTGTAACGTTTAGCAAGTCACTCATGCTTGAGTTCATTCATCCACATAACTTTTACTTGTCCAACCCCACAAACAAGCATGCTGATGGTATTTTCCATTCTAACCATCACTACCTATTTCTTCTCACAATGTGCCTACCTCACTACTCAAGGCAAAAAGTTGTTCCTCATTATCTACTATCCTTAACTTACAGTGTATGGCACTCAGCTTCACTTAAGTGGTATGATGCAAATGCTCCATCAAACATAGCATTTCAACTTACCTGTGATCTCCGGCATGATAGCCACCAGAAACAGTATTAGGGCACTCTGTGATGGGTGAATGAATATACTGACATGGTAAGAGACTGATAACTGGTATTTTACAAATAAGGAAACAGTCTGAACTAAAGAACTTGCCTGAGCCAGTAAAGTGAATCACAAGAACTCAAAGACACTACCTAATGTGAATCTCGTGTACACATCCACAGCATCCCATCAAAGCACTCCTCCTGACTCCAGGGGCAAGTGACAGTGCTCAAAATAACCAAAACCCAACTTCTAGACTTACACAAGTTAAGATCAAATCTAAGACCTGGCCATCCCAAAGATAGGAACACATCATTCATAGCCTCAAACACTGCTCTGGGTAAGCTTGCTCAGTGTCATACACCAATTCTATGCCGTGAGCTCTGTCCAGGCTCTCTGTGGCATTCACCCCAGCATAACAAAGAGACCGTACTCCATTAAACACCTTCCAGCCCTGCAGACAGCTGCCTCTTCTATTACAGGGTCTGGTTACTTTCGCTCTGAGCGCCGAGGAAGTGGTCCAGCAGCAAATCATGGTATGTAGTCATGCAACTGAGATGTGTACATGTATACAACCTACAGGCAAAAAGATGGGAGAGGTTACAGTAACAAATGCTACCTTAAATCTGGCAATTCATAACTGCTAAGTACTTCATTTTGTAATTTTTGTAATTATCTGGTAGCCTCCTTTTGGCTTTTACTTTGTCTAGTAATGAAGTAATTTTTTCTTAGCATAATCTTTTAGGGTTTTGGTTTGGTTTTCATTGTGGGGGATTAAAAGGATGAAAAAAAACAACACAAGTATTCGGGAACTGAACTCTAAACCTTCAGAACCACAAGCCACAACACATCAACTACCGGACAATTTCCTGACTTGGGCAAATTTCCTGACTTGGGCAACAGGACACAGAGCCTGTCTGCTCAAGGGAATTAATTAAGAACAAGACAGACTGTTTATTTCAAGATGACTACCTCCCCCTGTGGATGTTCTTAATAGAGAATAACAGTACCGCACAGGAGTGAGGGAGCTACCTCACCAGGTTGAAGAGCCCTAAATTTATTAGCTAACAGCAAGGAGAAAATTATGTTAATGAGCTGGTAACAGAGAAACAAATCTGAGACAACATAATGAATTGGTTACTTACGGGCAAGTAACTTCACCCTGATGGTCAGTATGGCCAAGAGAAAAAAGTCATAGTGAGCTCCTTCTCGGATTCAACTATTATAAAAGGATTGGCTGAGGCTTATCCTGCTTCTCTTCCCTAAGGCCGCATAATCTTTGTCCTGAACGTGTTTACAATTAAAAAACACAGGAAAAGGTAGATAACTCATACCACTAAGCAGAAGCGAATGCTGAGTTCATTCTCTGATGATTACGTGTATTTGTAACATAACAGTACGAACAGGTCACACGCAGGGATGGGGCCTCATTTTTCTGCTCTCAGAAGATGGGCAATTTCCTTGTGTCCACCTTCATTTCGCCAGTTGCCCCAGCGGCACATGGGCTGAAGTCTCCACTCCTGTGTAATCTGTGCTGGAAGCCCAGATGAGCTACCAGGATGCTGCCGGTTCACAATCCCTGGCTTTCTGCCACAACGGGAACGTTCAGGGTTTTGGGCAGGTTGCCAGAATTAAGCAACTTAAACCACAGATGAGGAATAGCAATTTTCAAAGCTTTTAACTTTGTTAAATGTGAACTGAACTAGCAAAACGCACCTCCCTGGGCCCAAGGCTATCTCTGCCACATTTCAAAGGCCTGCAGCAAACAATGGAAGTGTTAGAGCTTGTCAGAAAAGGTCACAAGAATCTCTGCTAAAAGAAACACACGGCAAACTAAAAATGAGAGTCACTGCCAATTTTTCCTAAAAACAGTGAACTCTTGTTGCTTTTGCAGGAATTTCTTTTGACTCTAGCCATTTAATAAATGCAAGTCATTCTCCCACTCTTCTGAACATTTCAACAGACATTGTTTTTTCAGGCAACCTTCTGATGTTGTATCATTAACGTCACATTGCTCCACAGAACTTTAGAGATACCTGTTTTGTAAATCTACTGCATCATTTATATTAATGCACAGCCATGGGCAGATTTATGGAAGTAGTAGTCTTTGCCTATGAGAAATCTTTGTTTTAAATACTTGAGAGTGGAACACAGATGCCAGATTTGTACAGGTATTGCACTAATGAAGGAAAAAAACCTCTGTGTCTGGAAGGGCTGAGAGCACTCGGTATTTTTAAGCCTGGTATTGACAACAAACAACCTGATGTGGTGCCTCTGAAGGCCAGAGTACACCTCTTAACTGAGGGTGGAAATAAAATAAGCATATTCTACAATCCTGCATAAGGTGCTGATGTCCATGAGCTTACATCAGGCATAAAGATGGCTATTCTCAAGAAAGCTCCTTAGGATAGCCACAGTTAAATGAGAATTTAATGAAAACAAGTAAGTTTTACCCTTGATAAACTACTGCATCGGCAAACCTCTCTATGCACACAATCACAAGATGGAGATTAATAAAAATATTACTTCACCACTCAGTGGTTAGGAGGAGCTATCCATAGAGGATGGGGAGACATCTGAAACACTTCATGCCTTTCTTTTTTCTTCACCTGTCTTTATTCTATAAGTTAGCTGCGAGTTGGAGACTAGCATTACAAATACCAGACACAAAAACGTCAAATTTCAGCCAGGTGTGGAAGCAGCTTCAATAAGAAAAATGCTTCCAGATCAGCTGAACACATTTAATGTGATCCTAGGGTACTGGCAGAACCAAATATGAAACAACATCTGAAATTAATGGTCAGTTTGAAAACTTGAAGATAGGTGAGATATTAGAGGAGAAGGAAAAGACTGCATTCCCTTCCAGTTTTTAAAAGCATAAAAACCAAGAGAAATCAGATTAATGCAGGCAAGCTAACAAAAAAAGAGGTGGAACAAATAATTCATTTGCTTCTTAGCACATGGAAGTTAAAAAGAAGGCATGCAACAAACATTAATTTGTCATCAACAAATCATGACAATCAGTCCAAGTTTCTTCTATACGAGCAAAGCAGGCAGGGGAGGGGAGAAGCAGCAGATGACATATTATGATTGTAGTTAAGCTCTTTTTATCGTCTCTCAAGATGCTCTCCTAAGGAAGCACACAAAATGGAGCCTTAATGGTGCAAAACAAGCTGGAAAACTATATTCCAGACTAGTTTAAAATGATTCTTTGAATTATGCATTAAAAAGTGTTCTACAAGTGTATTTCTTGGGTTCAGTGTTGAAAGTCTGAATTAGAAAAGTGGACAATACACTAGACACAAAGCTGGGATGGACATCAAATGCACTAGAAGAACTCTGATAAAAAGGAGAAAAGGCCTGAAGAAAACGGGATGAAATTCAATAGGTACAAGTGCAACATAGAAAGGAGTAATCATTTACATAAATGCAGGATGAGGAAGAACTGGTTAGGTAACAGCTCCTCACAAAAGGATGTGGGGGAAACAGTCTATTCAAGCTGATCATAAGTCAACAACATCAGGTTGTTGTGAAAAAGACAAACACCATACTGAAATGTACAGACAGGAATAAAGCCTGAGAGATATGTACTGCCTCTCCCACTCCACTCAGCATCAATAAAGCCACAGCAGAAATTTTATGTTCAGTTTTCCCTGATGCAGAGTGTGAGGCAGATGAGTCCAAAGAAAGAGCAGGGGTAAAAAAAAACCCAAACACGAAGAAAGCTGGAGCAAATTTAAGTCATTTATGTTACGAAAAAATGTTAAAGGAAAGGAACATGTAAGTCTTCAAGCATACAAAATTCTGAAAAAGAAAGAAAAACCTTTTTCCTCTGTGCCCATGTTTATCAAAATGAAATTACAGGTTTTAATTGCAACAGGTCAGGCATTAGGAGGAGCAATCTATAAAACAGTATAATGAAGCCTTCAGACTGCCTTGGAAAGCCATGGACACTTCATTATTGGAGGTCTTTAACAACAGCTTGAAGAAATCTTTCATTTCGTAAAGCTGAACTTGCCTTTGGGCAAGTAGAAGGACCAAGTGATTTTTTAAGTTGTGTTTCAGACCTACCTTCTCTGTGTTTCTTAACTCCAGGTCCTACAGGGAAAGGACACAGCTGGCATAGGCTGCTGCCGCCAGCTAGCTGGAGCCCCGCAGAGCTCCACTCTGCTCTCTGGCAGCAGAGAAGGAAGCCAACGAACCCATTTCCCACCGAGCACACCTCACACTGGCCTCTCAGCTCACATCATCCACAAAAAAGAATACCTCCCCATTTTAAAAGTTAAGCCTGGGGCTGGGGTCCTGATATTATTTGCTTCATAAGCAACTCACACGGATTCACCTGTGTTAATCAGATTTCCTTGCAAAGCACAGTATATTTTGCTATTTTCCTTTTAACTACAATGGCGTATAGTAACCTGCACACACAGAAAGTTCAATAATCATTCACACAACTCTTCAAATGAAGAATTGTACAGAGCATGTCTTTTAGTTATCTTTTAGTTGAGACTGGCTGTCGAAGAAATACAATCCCGCTGTTCCAACTGCTCCTCATAAACAGGAGGAGGGCTATCTCCCATTCAGCACATCTCTGCAGACAGTCACAAGAACACTTTAAAATCTAGGTACATTAGAAAGACTATTTCATCTGCAAGGTAAGAGTTCAGGTCAAACTCAGGACAACAGTCAGCAAAAGAAAACACCTGATTACAGTTGGGTGAAATTAGGTATTTCAGCAAGACACAGGCAACACTGGTAACCAAATCAGCCGGATTCAGCTCTCAGTCACAACAGAGATGTCACAAGCAGTGTCAACTGAGAAAAAAGAATTACTTTAGGGTTTTTTCTCTTTTTTCTTTCTTTCTTTTTTTTTTAATTAAAAACAAGGTGATAATGCTCAAAAAATTCTTCTATACCAGAAACAGAACGCTTCACTCACAAACACCATTCACAAACAACATATAAAACAAAAAAGTCTTATTAAATAAATAAAGCAAGTGAAAAATTAAGGAATGGCAGACTTGAATATTCTTGGTTTAGTTGCCCAACAGAACAAGCATTATTTAAGCATTGTGAAAACAGATTACTATCCTTACCTCATTGAATAGTACCTTATTCTGTGAATAGCCCCCATGGAATACAGCCACTACTCAAGGACTCAATAGCTTCATGAACAGCATAAGACTGGCATAATCTGGAGCTTAACTTGCACTCAGTTTGAAAATTTGTGCTTTCTTAGTTTCATTTCAAAATAAAAATACATGTAAAAGTAACAGCAATTCAAGTGCCACTTGGCTTAACATATATTTTTCTAGGAATTCTTACACTATCCAAATTTGCTAATTGTTAGGACTTGTGCAGCTAAAAGGAGGAATACATGTTAAATGAAAATATCCTTTTTGTTTTATAATACGTAATTAACACAAGCTTT
Organism: Phaethon lepturus; assembly: GCF_000687285.1. Classification (NCBI taxonomy): domain Eukaryota; kingdom Metazoa; phylum Chordata; class Aves; order Phaethontiformes; family Phaethontidae; genus Phaethon; species Phaethon lepturus. The sequence goes on along the minus strand of NW_010540071.1, from coordinate 32,352 downwards.
TCTAGCTTCAACACTGGCAAATCTATCCTCTTGAAAAATACACACATAATTTTCATGCTACAAATTAAATTTGGTGTGGTTATGCTTTTAGCACTCAACAAGTAAAAGCTTGTAAATGAAAAGCTGAAGCATAAAGGTATGGCAAGTCTCATTTAAGAAATCAAAATCTTTGGGAAAGAGGAATGCTCTCCTGCAGAAGACAACAAAAGCTGCTAATAATTAAATACTGTTTTTGATTAACACTTTACGCTACATGTTTATTTTGAAAGTCCTTATTTAAGCAGATCGTGATATAAAACTAATCAAATCACTGTACTTCATTCCCATATGATGCCTGGCTAATAACCACACAACAGTTGGAAACTGTCAAAATATTTTACAGCTCAATTGTAATTACCATCCAAGTCTAAGCATGCAGTAATTGGGCGTTAGCCATGTTCTAGGGGTGTTACAGCAATACACAGCAGTCAGTTCTTCCATGTTTCAGTTTTTTACACATGTATAACTCCTGAATGATCCCCAGGATCTACTTCATAAAATTTTGAATGAAATGTTAGTACATTGTCTGCAGAGATAGCTTCCCCTCCGCCTTAAGAGTATTTATGTCAACATTTTAAAAGTTAGCTTAACATTTGGAACTACAGAATTTGTTCAGCAGCTATTTTTTTTCTGGTTTAAATTCCCTGAAGTAAAAAATGTATCGTCAAATAAATAAAAGTTAAACATTTTTACCAAAATATTACATGCTAAATATAGCAATATTAAAAGCTTTGAGACAAACACTCGTTTTGACCTCAAGGAACAAAACTTGCAAATCAGAAATAGAGAAAATACTCCAAGCAGCTGAGAGAGAAAAAAAGTGCTGCCACTATATGGTAACATGAGGAACTTGAAAGGGTTTTCAGCATGTACTACTATATGTGTAATGAGCATAATACTCGTGAGTATTGTATACAGATGATAGCCTGATACGTTTTCTTGAACAGACAACTCTACAGGGGCTTCTGATTGTTTAGAGTTGGTATTTCTAAGGCAGTATCAGAGATACGAATTCATGATTCACTGGTCTTTCAACACTATTTGAATCATTAATCCATGCATTAACTGTCACTAACTCCATAGTGACAAGACAGACGGTATCACTGGATTCTTATTACATTACTATCCAATGGATTAAAATCGTTAAGAGACATTATGACTTTGAGCTGACAAGTTATAAATGGAAGGAAGTGTTACATTTTTAAGTGTCCTTTGGACTTAATTTATATGGTTGGGTTAAATAAAATTAAGCACTCTTGAAAGAAAGGCTCTCATCTGGTCCCAAGATGATGCAACACTCAACATGCTTCTGATGTGAATTGTTTGTGATTCCAAATATTCATCTGCAGACAGGACTGTAAAACACCTAGATGGAAAAACTGCACCAGAAGACTTCAGTCCTCCAACCAGTAGTACCAGTGCTATTAGAAGGGGCTCTCAGGGAAGGTATTGATTGCTCTCCCTTGGGTTGGGAAATGAGATTTACCAGACAAACCCAAGGAGCTATAGGGGGAAAAATCTCAGCCAGCACAAATGCAGAAAACTCAGGCTTAAGACTCGTACATCATCTTTAACAAGTCTGATCACGCCCAGGTGTTGCAACGTGTACAGCACTTATCATTCACACATCTCAGCCTCCTGCAATACTTTTCACTGCATGAGTACCTCGGGATAGGTGGAGGAGGGAAAAAGATGGGAGCCTTCATTCCTACACAGGAATTTCCATGCTTTGGGAAGTGTAAATTAGAGCATTACTACTAGTTTGACAGTAAGTTTGCTAATAAATGTGTAGCAACATATCTAATTGCATAACGAGAGATTAAATTATTATTACAGTCTTTGAAATGGGGAGAATAAAGAAGAGAAAGCGTACGTAAGGGAGAGCTCTGGCAACACAGCAAACCAGCTGTAATTTCTAAACTTTGATAAATGTATAAAAGCCAACGTATTTTATACTTTGTTGTTATTGCTCTAAATAAGCTTCTAGTTGGAGTCTACAAAGTTTGTTCTAATATTGAGTATTATTTCCAAGTTAGATGAGCTTTGAAAAATTATTTCAAGTTATCTGTAGGATCCATCATCTTAAAAACACGAGTTTTGCAGACTGCTAGGTAATACTACAGCAGAAGCGTGACCCAAGACATAAACAGGAAACAAGTATAGTGACATCACTTGACTAAGATCCACCTTACCTTTAAAGTTGCACAGGAGGGGGAGTTCAAAGAGCAGTTTTGCCTAAAGTTACAATAACATTTACAGAGTACGCAAATAGAAGTGCTAGTGGGAGAATGATGAGTTGATAAAATATATAGCGTGCATGCTACTTTAGTCACAGTAGTTTCTCAATGAGTTATATTCACATAAGTTTTTTCTACCATATGTAAATACTTAAAAGTAATTTTGCAATTATTTTGATTATCTCCTATTTATAAAACCATGGCAGTGTAAGTTCTGCTACTGTTTCATACCTATGCTGCATTTTAAGCTTTTCAATGCCTCCTGCAAGTTTGCGTGGGGAAGAGGAGGGCACTGGACTCTCAAAAGGGGAGTTTAGGTAGAGAGAACTGGTCTCCCAAGACCTCTTCCACGGTCCATAGAGAGAGACTCTTCAGAGCAAAAGTCTGACCTAGGTGTTCCACGCTGGCCTTAGGGGATGCTATTCTCTGCCCACATGTTATGGAAAACTCCACAGAACTCTTATGTCCTAAATCAAACATGAGTGATACAGTTGTAACTAACTTCATGACAGGAAGAGGTCAAAGGGGACATTCTTACAGAGTCGAAATGTACAACTTGTGGCCAAACTCACCAACCAGTTTTTAAAAGAATCCTCTAACTTGAAAAGGACAAAACAGAAAATGAGATCCTAGTAGGATTTGACCTGCCTCTTACCCCATTTTTACTAAATAAATATGGAAATATCCCATCTTAAATATATATACTTTTTAAAAAGCTAATCTATTTCTCAAATAGTTCCCAAGCAGATATGCTTTTTCCAGCAGCATTTACATCACTGGCCTGGGGCTCCACACAGAGGCCATCACACTTTCCAAAAGCAGCAGGGACAATGTTCAGGAGTTGAAGGATGTGAAATTGCTAAAACCTGGCCAGAAAGCAGACGTCTAAATAGATGAAATGTATCATCTTTCTTTCTTTCCTCTTTTTCCCTGTATTGGGTATGAAATATTGGTCAAGTGACCATCTCAGACACAGCGAAAGTCAGACAAGTGGTCATGGCGGCCAAGTTACATGTCATCTGTGCACAAAAAAATTGAACAGAACTCAAAATCTGAAGCAGTACGTTTAATTTGCTTGGAGACCAGTCAAAACACATGCTTCCTCCAAAAAAAGAAAGGAAACGTTCTTTTTAAAAAGATGAAAATGCTCCAAAGCAAACCACTTAATGTCCTGTGTTGCATGGGTTCTCAAACTCTTTAAATACGTTCAGAAAAGACAGGTTGAAGTGTTCTTAAACGAACCAATTGTATGTCCAAGGAGACCAGAAATAGAAGAAAATTCCAGCAACCTGGAAGCTCGCATTGAAATTTTTTTCTGGTTATTCCCTATTACTCATACCTACATCACATTCTGGTTCTACATTTGAAAGTAATAGTAAATATGTAAATACAAAAACGTATTGTGCTAAAATAAAACCTAATTTTAATAAGCAAAACCCCAAAACTATTTTTTGTAAATGCATAATAGCAAAGGATAAAGTCACATTATGTTACTGAATCATTGCTGTCAATGAAAATCATGACAGCCTACTTACCAATAGTACAGAGTGCCATATGGGCACTTCAGAAATGCATCAAATTTTCACCATTACTTCCAAGTGATAAAAACAAAGCTTTTCGTGGAGTTCTTCAGAGCACTTTGGCAACTTTATGAAAAGGGGTCACAGAGTTATTTAATATGATTGAGTAATCAAGCAGATTCTAGGACAAAACACTTTAATCATGATCTGCTCTAACCTATCTGTATCAAATTACTATGTGAATTCACTCTTTAGAAAGTTTGCATGCAGATAATAAAGGTACATTTGATACATATTTTCATATATAACAAATAACCGTACGTATTATAGTAACCAATATATTAATATCTAAGTTTGACTATACATACACACACACACAAAGAAAATACACACACGCTGTCAATGATTCATTATGCTCCAGAAGCATATAATACAAAGCAGCTAATCAGAAACAAAATTAAGAATATAAAAATATAACCCTATTATTATCTATAATTATTTCAGATGGTATAACATTTTAGGATACTTTTAAAACTTGATTGGTTGAGTTGGATTTCAAAGATCTATTCACACTGAAGCAAGCCAGGAAACGTGACCCTTGCAAAGGCTTTTAGAAGATCACAGTTCCTTGGCTCAGAGGTGTTGATGAAGTGAGGGAGAATGGAGATTTTGGCTGGTCCACCAAAGAAAAAGACACTGTACTCTTACTTGTGGATCGCCCTTCAGAGATACAAAAGACAAGTACCGAACTAGAAACTGCTCTAACCTGCCTCAGTTCATACTCATGGAAACTTGGATTAAAAGATTTTACTGCCCAGGAACTTGACTTAGGAGCAACTAAAGGACTTCTTGTTGCCTTGAGTGGACTCTCCAACCATCAAACTTCTATTTTAAACTATATTTCTAAGTTTTTGCTCTTGTGAACAGGATAGCTTTTCACAAAACTGTGCATGCACAAAGACAGCAGTTACGTACACATTTGTGAGCTTAATGCGTAGGACAATGTCCGTGAACCCCACAGGAGAATAAAGGCTACTTTCTACAGGCACAGTGGCCACAAATGCACTCAATTCAAATAGCAGAGTTATGTGCTCTTGGTGCTAAGGATAGCAGGCACGCATATGAAATTTTCTAGTCTCAAAATTAAGCACTACAGCATCTTGACTAAGGTAACAAAAATTACTGATGAAGCCTCCAACACCTACAGCTGTGTTCTTCAAGATATTCAATACCAGATGATGACTTTTAACAAAAAAAAAAAAAAAAATTTGAGAGACTCCTTTTTTGTGGATGGGAAATGTGTTATGACTCCTGAGTTTACAGTGGCAGCGGGTAGCCCACAGCTCGCCTCATCAAGTTCTGCTCTAAAGGAGTCTGTGAAGAGGCAGGATAAGCTGTATTAGAAGATGTTTTACATCCTACATCCTCTGAATCCAAATGATTTTTCTGCAGAGACCGCCCTCTCAACAGCATAGCTCTCTTTAAAGTGTAATATAGGCATTTAATCAGTGGGTGTTTAATCAAACTCTTAAATATTACAGTTGAACTTGTAATATATTAGGCTCACAATATTTTTCATAACATTTACAACATGATTTCCTTAATTACTTTAGTTTCTAGCTAGCTCCTTTAAAGCCCTTTCACTGAGCTAGAGCACAGGATTTCATTCACACTTTAAAAGCTTTTCCTCTGCATGCTTTTCAAAGCTGATTTGTCTGAATTATACATATGAACTATATTTAAAATTTGTGCATTATTCATTACTACAAACTATGAAGTATCATTTAAGGATTAACACAACTATCTACTAAACTGAAAAATAGCTCTTGTCAATAATGAAACCAAGTGAGTTTCAAAGAATTGTATTTAAAAAAGGTAACCGAATACTTCTATAATGTATAAAAATATTCTCTAAATCTACCAAGAAAAAACATATGCATGTTCTGTTTTTTATTGAGATAAAAACAAATTCAGTTTATCTAACAGGCACATAAATGACAGAATTACTTAAGGTATTTCAGAAGGAGCTCTTGCTTTAAATGTGTTTTTAATCTTTTAGAACAGCCTCTATGTAGAGTGCTTGCACTGTATGCATTTTAGATCCACCTATATGCTTGTGCACAGGATAAATACAATTAAAAATTTTAGCAGGTTCTGGATTTTGTATTCAAATGGCTAATTCTCCAGAGAAACATCATCTCCTTTTTCCCTATATTCCATTTATGTACTTTAAGATAACTCGGAAAAAAAGGTGAATCTAGACTATGTTACACCACACAAAACCCTCAGATAGCTCATATAGCAATAGTTTCAGAGAACATATAGTTATTCTGAAAGAGAGAAAAAAATATTTAAAAGGAGGTAGCGACTCAAAAAAACCAGGCAGCTTGACTTCAATAAAACCCGGGATCACTCAGTTCCTTTGGGTTGTTTTCTACTTACTTTATTTTCTTTTATGCAGTTAATTTTTTAGGAAATTGTTGTTTTTCCCCCCTTTTTTAGTCACCACAGACACTCCCTTTAGGCAACCGTACATCAACAATCCTCCCACGTTCAAAGTCGGCTACATCTGTTGCTCTTTCCCATTGTTGAAAATTCCTGCCTTAATCCTATTTGACTTTATTCATGCAAAGGTCATCCTGAATTCAACAAATGGAGGAGTGATAGCAAGCACACTGTTGAACATGGCTAAAAAATGCTGTTGTAGAACATGCAGCTAGTGTGCCGGCACTATCTCAGAAGTACTTGGTTTATTATGCAGCTTCTAGTCTTCATAGTTGTGTTGCAATATGAATTGGCAACATATTTCTTCTAGCAACTCAGGAATACCATTTTCTTCCAACTGGCTTGATTCTCTCTCCTTAAAAAGATTTGCACTTAACTCGTATTTGCTAGTGAGTATGTGTACAACATACATATGTAATATTTGACCGTTTCACATGCCCTAGGGCTTAGCTTCTGGCATATATGGCTTCCCTGTTTCTCCTGCTTTTTACTTCTCAGTGTATCTAGCTTCACAAATCTATTTAATTAATCGGCCCATCTAAAACTAACAGTGATCGCTACTTTAAATAAGTGAGGCAAAATTCTCTCTAAAAATGCTTTTATAAAGCAGGGTAAAACAGCTCATACAAACACCTCATTTTAGGGTCATCACCATACCATAGATTTGGTCACAGAGGCCATCTATTCTGGTTTTAGACTAATTTTTCTTCCCCAGCAACAAACAAACAAAAAAAGCAGCATTCTGGCTCAGACCTGTGATTTATTCCTTTGCTTAAGCATCTGACCCAAACAAAAAAAAAGATTAGCAGGAAGAGTGAATTAGTAACCAAACCAAAGTTAACTATCAGACTGATTTATGAAGGGAAGATAATTATTTTTTTAATACGTCCATAACTCATTATGACAGAAGCAAAGGAGTATTTATTCATGCACGTTCATTTCCAATTTGAGGTGCTTGCCAACCATGATGAACCAAACCCACCCTTCAGGCAAACAGAGAAAACAGGCTATTGTTAGTCTCGTTCCTCCACAGAGCGCTTTGCTGAGGGTCCCAGACGGCACAGAGTGCACCCAAGACTTGAACTATCTAAACCAGCCTGGCAATAAAGCTTGATGTAATAGCTAAAAATTAAACACTACAATAAAGTCAGCTTATTCAAATTGTGTTTAGCTCCTCGTTAGCTGCAAGGGAAAGAATCAAGTCTTCAATTTAAAAGCTGTCTGGTCCTCTGCTTGTGTGGCTCTTGTTAAGAAGCCTAATAATAGGGTGTAAAAACTCTACAGTAAAAGGACAGGTTTTGTTGCAAAGATTTTGAGGATTTTTGTTTTGATAGTAATTTAAAAAATATCTTACGAGAGGAGAAGCATTCCTTCTTTTTCTCCCCTTAAAGAGCAAAGCTTGAACTAAACAGGAGTAACAGTCTGCGAAGGCAAGCATGCGAATCAAAGCCCTCCAATGTCCTTTGAAAAGGTTAGCATGAATGGCAAGAAGGTGGTTATCCTTGGGTACCTACGCCAGGAGCCCGCAGCCCCGCACAGTCTGCCTGCCTCCTCCCAGCTCCCTTCTGCCAGAGGAGTGAAGGCAAATAACTGAAAGGAAATAAAAGGCCCTCATCACGGATAAGGATTGTCAGATTACATATCCCAGAAGCTAGCCCAGATTTCACTTTGAGCTAACCTAATGCGGTTGGTTTTCAAACACCTCGGCAGGCCATGGCTGACCGGCGGTGTTTGTACCTAATCCGGCTTGTCCTCTGTGAGAGAAACTAAACAGTGCCATGAAAGCGTTGACATTTAGGAACTGCAGCACTCCAGAAACTTTAATGCTCCCTGCAGCTCCTAACTTCTTACTTGCGTTTATGCTCCTCAGGGATATTTGAAAGGACAGATTTCAGGCAAACAACTTCAGCACCTCCATGAGGAGACCAGTCCCCTCTGGATCCTGCAGAAATGGGTGCAACGAGACATTGCCTTGTCCCAAAGGCAATGCAGAGCCCAGCTCACACTCCCCGGTCTCCCTCAGGAGATCCCCTGCTTTTGGTCTCCCCATCGCTCTCTTCTCGGACGCGAAGTATTCGATGCACCTCCTAATGTAGGAGGCTACAGTCAAGAAAAGGCAGCATGGGTATTCCCACCCTCCAAAGGCCACCTCTCCTCTTCTCTGACCTCAGCAGCCTCGTAGCAGTTCCTGGGTCAGGATGTATGTCTTATTTGCCCAACCTTGCACTTCTTGTCAAGACAGACTGTTAGGCACTTCATTCAAGGAAATGGAAATATATATTTCCGTTTATATAAATCATCACATATATTTACATGGGAAACATTAACGAAATTCCAGTATTAGTGTCATTTTTTGACTAAAATATGAAAGAAGTTTTGTTTTGTTTTTTTTTTATAGTTTGCCTACATGCAATGGTGCTGGTGTTTTAATGGCACATAGCAACAATATTCCCCTCTACTTTGTCACACAATACACTCTAGGCCTGTTGGCTTCTCCAGTTTCCACCAGAGATGAATTTTCTTCTCACAGAATGGTGCACAGTTTTAAACTTCCAAGATGAAATAAAGCATACAAAAATACTGCCATTACCTATCTAAAGACCATATTTTTCCACAAGAAGTGAAATAATACTTTATGATGACAAAGCTGAGTACTGTAATTTACAAATGTAAGTTAAATATAAAAATATGAAAAGCAAGTCTTTGAATGTCATAACACTGGTTAAATTACCAAACCTTATTTGCACAGCCATTCTGCAGAAGTGCTAACTGGTGCAAACCAGAACTGCTGCAGGCACTGACAATGTTTAGTAGGAGCTACATTGCACCAATAATGCAGAAATACCTTAAAGAGCAATTATGAAAATGGCAGGAGCAAAGCATTTATCAACCTGCAAATTATGTATATTAATTGCAACAAAAAAGATTTTTCTAGGACAGCCCTGGAGACCTGTTTTCTGTGTCCCCACTACTAATAAGGATCTAAAGAAGAAACAGTGAAACGTTTAAGTAGCAGCACTTAAAGTTGCCAAATCAAGTGTTCAGAAGTTGGGATATTACAAAATTATGGTTACATATTCAATGTTAATTAGTACCCTCTGTCTATTTGCATTATGATACCATCTTTAAACTTGTACTTCTGTACTTCTTCCCCTGGAGTTCTCCCTCATGGAGAGTAATTAACAAAACAACCTCAGTGAATGAGACTACCCAGTATTCCTATTTTTCTGGATTATTAGTTGTTTTTCGTCACACCTCATCTCCTGCACACTTGCTGGACCTTGAACTGAACATGATATCATTAATTTCATCAAAGGGCTTTTCTACAGTGTTCATCTTCATGATGTTTTATAATCTTCCAGACATCCTTGTGAGGTAGCAGTCCACTTACCCAAAGAAAAAGTGAGATCCACAAAAATCCCAACTCAAATTATCGGAAGGTGTTGCTTTTGAGCCCTCAGTCTGAGCCACCTAAGACCTAATCTTAAAGAGAACTGCTTGTCTGATGATACTTCATGTGCCATGAAACAGCACTGTTTCAGCTGCATGGCACCCAAGTAAAGCCAATAGCTCTGCTAATTCACCATGGTTGTATCAAGCTAGGAACTTAAAAAAAAGCACCACAGCCTAAAATCTGGTTCAAGGGATAAGTTTAGCACCACATAATGAATTCATAACAGAGGAAAGGATAATATTCACTGCTCCTGGACAGCATTTGGTTGCTTAATTGTCAAAGAAAGCAATGGCTTTCTGCTGGCCCTTGTCTCAGACAGCACACAACCTGGACTGGTTCTACAGTACTGCATGAGTCATGAGCTCTGCAGAAGGACCTGCATGTGACGATGTGTTTCCATCTAGATAACACTCTGCCTTCTTGCTGCATGGGCTTGGAAATGGGATAAGCTGAGAAGTGAGGGTCTGAGGTCGGACGGAGCTCAGCTTGACCTCCAAACCTGTGCGTAACTCCCGCTACAGGAACGTGTGGGTAAATTATTGAGTTATCTGGCTTTAAACCTCAACTTCTGAAAGAAGCACCTCTAGCAGAGGTAATGTGACTATAGAACAGTCCTAAATCTTTTTGACAGCAGTTCAGCTGGCTTGTTGCTAGAAAATGGGCACAAAGTACTTCCATTAAAACTACAGAAAGCAGCAGACAAAAGAAAGGGCTTGGTTTCATCTATGCTCTCAATGTCTAGAAATTGACTTCAGCTGGCACCAATCATGGGAATAATACGAAGACAACAGACACCACTCTCCATCAATTTACATTGCCACCTGCAAGGAGAAGGAGGGAATCAAGCAAGGCTGCAAAGAAACAAAACTGTTGTTATTAATGCTGACAACTGCTACAGTAAAACCACACAGGGAAAACAAGCAATGTCCAACTAAGAAAGAATTTATCACTTTGAGACCACTGGTTAGCAAAAACCTACTCATAAAAGAATGAATCTCAAACATTTATGTACAGTATCTGAAATACTCCTTTGGGTCCTAACGGACAGTAAGAAGTTGCCCTTCTGTTGGTCTCTTGTGACTGCTCATGGATAGGTTATCATGTTACACATTATTTCTTGTACCAGTTTTTACAAAATCTTTGATTAAAAACATTGAGCAAAGCAGAGGATCTCCATTTTGCTGAACAACTCTGTCCATCAATGCTCCTACTCCGTATCCATGTCTCCTATTCATGTGCAGTCATGCCTGCATGTTGAAAGAAGAAAGCTTTTGCAACATCCTCCCATTTTTTCCTGTCCAATCATGGGTCTATTCTTTAGGTCATATACACAAGAGACTGTAATTATTCAGGGACAATTAATCTTACCAACTTTAAATTCTTATCAATTAGTTGGCCACATCTAACTTAGATAAGCTCTTTTACAGCAAAGGGAGAAAACCTGGCACCTCTAGGAATACGGTATCTGAGGCAGTTGGGTGTCTCAATCTCAAAAGGGGATCCATTTCACCAAGAGCCAGTCCTGAGAACTCACATAAGCAGCCAATAAAACTGCTCCTGCATATTACTGAAACATTAAATTTTGTCCACAATATGCACTTGTGTTTGTACTATTATTTGTCCTGGTTTTGGTGCTACAGAGGGATGCAGTCATCTCCAATCATCATGGTTCCAAGATAAAAAGCAGACTGAAAACCACCATGGAATGAATGAAAGCCCATTTTCCTCAGAAAGATGCAATTTCTACTTTTGTAAAAGTCACTTTTTAAAGCCCACACTTGCTGTCGAGTTTCAGATCCTCAGACTGTACTAATTTTAAGATTCTCTGCCGTTGACAGTATTTTTTTGACAAACAGGCCCTACAGATAAGACCTTGGATAATTTTATTTTTAAAACTACTAGTATATATGCATATATGGGTGCACATGTATATAAAATGCTTTTCTCATTTACAGAGAAATTAGTGAACATTATGGTCACCAATGAAACAACAATACAAGAAACAGTACCTAGAAGTTGTAATAATCAGCTACCTGAAGATACACTGCATCCCTACTCCCACCTGCATAAACAGTGGCCCCTTGTACTCAGTTTGCGTGGCCAGGTTTTGGTAGCGGGGGGGCTGCAGGGGTGGCTTCTGTGAGAAGCTGCTAGAAGCTTCCCCTGTGTCTGATAGAGCCAATGCCAGCAAGCTCCAAGATGGACCCGCTGCTGGCCAAGGCCGAGCCCATCAGCAATGGTGGTAGCACCTCTGGGATAACAGAGTTAAGAAGAGGGGAAAAAAAACCTGCGCAAATGCAGCCGGGGAGAGGAGTGAGAGTATGTGAGAGGAACAACCCTACAGACACCCAGGTCAGAGCAGAAGGAAGGGCAGGAGATGCTCCAGGTGCTGGAGCAGAGATTCCCCTGCAGCCCATGGTGAAGACCACGGTGAGGTTGGCTGTGCCCCTCCAGCCCACAGAGCTCCATGCTGGAGCAGATCTCCAGCTGCAGCCTCGGGAGGACCCCACGCCAGAGAAGACGGATGCCTGAAGGAGGCTGTGACCCCATGGGAAAGCCTGCACTGGAGCAAGCTCCTGGAAGGACCTGTGGCCGCGTGGAGAGAGGAGCAGGTTTGCTGGCAGGACTTGTGACCCCATAGGGGACCCATGCTGGAGCAGTCTGTTCCTGAAGGATCACACCTCATGGAAGGGACCCATGCTTGGAGCAGTTCCTGAAGAACTGCAGCCCATGGGAAGGACTCACATTGGAGAAGTTCATGGAGGACTGCCTCCCATGGGAGGGACCCCACACTAAAGCAGGGGAAGAATGTGAGTCCTCCTCTCCCTGAGGAGGAAGGTGCAGCAGAGATAACGTGATGAACTTACCGCAACCCCCATTCCCTGTCCCCCTGCACCACTGTGGCACGAGGTAGAGAAAACTGGCAGTGAAGTTGAGTCCGGGAAGAAGAGAGGGGCGGGAGGAAGGTGTTTTAAGATTTGCTTTTTATTTCTCATTATTCTACTCTGATTTGATTGATAATAAATTAAGCTAATTTCCCCAAGTCAAGTTTGTTTTGCCTGTGACGGTATTTGCTGAATGATTTCTCCCTGTCTTTGTCTCGACCCACAAGCTTTTCATTATATTTTCTCTCCCCTGTCCAGCTGAGGATGGGAGTGATAGAGTGGCTTTGGTGGGCACCTGGCATCCATCCAGGGTCAACCCACCACACCCCTTCATTAGCAAATCATTTGATTTGCACAAAAGCAGTAAAAACAGAGAATGAGAGTTTGATTTCCTTATACTGACAGAGTAACCACACTTAGTACGTAGGAACTTGGATGATTAAAGAAATTTTTTTTAAAAATTATTCTGCTGCAAATAGGAACAGATGGAAAGGTAAAATGTGAGGGACATTTAGAAGACTCACCTAAGGTTGCATTTTCGATTTTAACAGGCTGCTTCCTGGCAGTACTAGCCTAAGTACTGCCAGATCATCAGAACCGGCAGCTGCTGTGAGCAATGCATACACCAAACCAGCACACTGCCGAGACACCAAGGATACGTTTCCCAGCCAAGTGATGACTGTGCTGCCACTGAAAGGGACTGTCCTGCTGTGTTCCTGTGTCAGTGTTGTGTTCCTGGTACTCACGTAACTCACAGTCAGTACTGGCTCTGGCACAAGGTGGGGCAGGGAAGGGGGGAACGTGAGAAGTCAGGACAGGGACTGAATGCAATGCAGTAAATCCAAACCCTGAAGCATGCATTAGCTGAGGACAGGAGGAAGATACTCTTTAGCCCATACCTTCAGCAAAATGGAAAAATACTACACTTGCATTTGGAAGTAAAGAGAACAGTTCACTTCTTACTCTTAATGCATATTCTAATGAGGTTGTTTTATGTCCAAACAAACATAGGTCAATAGTAATGAATGCAGAAAAATCACATAGCTAGTCAAGTTGATAAACACCATTTAAAACACATGCAAACAGTAATAAGAAATTGCTTAAGTACTGTATAAAAATGGAAGCCTCCTATTATTTAACACTTGAAAAGCTGCAAGTTTAATGAATTGTCTGTGCTTCAGTATGATTATCTCCCTATCTGTTCACATTATGTGTGTGGCTTGTCTTTCTTCCTATTAAAAGATAAAATGTCTTAGAGTTGTATGCAAAGACAGATTTTCTCGGAGTGCCTTTTTGCACAAGTTTGTAACAGTAGATATCTTAAAATTCTGCCCACTACCTCACAAGTCTTCCTCAGGCTTGATGAACTATCTGTCTCCTTAGGAAGTGACAAAGATCTCATGCAAATGAGCTGCACAATTCCTTTGCAGCTAATGTGAAACTGGAAAGGAGCAAAATCGTTACAGAAGATGCTCCAGAGAGCCAGGAAGTCCTGATGTGAATGGACAACTGACATAATTTTGATAACAAGAGACAATAAGAGTTCTTCATCTACCATGTGGAGTTTAATGTAACTTCTCCGCTTAGCTACATTACTGCATCTGTGTTTTAAGATGAGCTCTTTCTACTGTTCAGTCACATAAGGTTGATAATGCTGAGTTAAATATAACTGGAAAAAGTGAGCAGCTAGAGACTACAGGATCCCCGAGAGTTGCGTCTAATACTATACTGAATGTTACTTTCCTCCTCTTCTGCTAAACTCACCTGAATATTTTGCGCTTTATCTCTGTCTAAGCATTTATTCTGCCCTAGAATAAATGAGAAAGAAACAATAAAAAAAAAAAAAAAAGAAGGAAAAAAAAAGAAGCAGCTGCAAGTTTGTGTTGTTCCCTGGAGTATCTGAGAATTTCTTTTATAACGAGGTAATTTGTACCTCCTTTGCAGTTTGAAGGATAAACTGCCTATCTTTCTGAACAGCCTGAACAGAAGCATTGCAGATACACAACAGATTACAAAGGAAACTGGATGGAGATGGGTTATTACGTGGCATGCAGAAAAAGGATTCTGTATTTCTTATTACATGTTTCCTTAGCTTAAACCAGCTAGCTTGCCTGGCATGAGAGAGCAGACTATCACTGGGCATGCAAACCAATTAGTTTTGGTTTTTAAAAAAGAGAGACCAACCTTAAACAATGATGGTGACAAACAGAAATGTTATTATCTGCTTTGGACTATTACGTGAATATGTAGTCTCCTTTTGTGCCAAATTAAAAGGCCATCACAAGCTCTTGTCTACAAGTATCGAAACCAATGCCGGTGTTTTCATGATCATCAGCAACACAGTGACGTTCATAAAGGCAAGAATGCCATATACATTAACACGACAGACTTAAGCTTATTTATCATCCTGTCCTTGTGCTATATACTTTTACGAGTTCCTAGGTATAACTCAAAAAACCACCCAAGGTTAAGTTCAAAAAGCATCCTGTGGTCCGATATCAATTCCACTTCTGTTCACATAAGCATCTATTGCCAGAGAAACACGTACAGCCAAGATTGGAGTGCAGGAGTTTAATTTACTGAAATGTTCTGGATAGCCCAGTAGGCAGCTGTGAGATGGAAATCTGAGAACTACGAAATCCCAGGCTGACAACTAGTCAGCCTGCAGTAATCACTCTGCAAAGCATGTGCCTAATGAACACAGGTTTCCAGACCCTGAAGACTGGAGAGAGGATGTGACACCAAACTGGATTCAGCGAACGTAATATACCTGATGACTTTCAGTAGGTTAATGGTAACTGCAGTATCCAGAAACCTGACGGATTTGTTGAGCCACCAATACGAGCCTTTGCTGCAGTCTGAAACGAACTGAAACTACCATGGAATAGGAAAAGCCTTTCTCAGAATGGTTTCCTGAGGGGAAGGGCAGATGCTATCCTTCCGAAGAGTCAATGAGCAATGCCAATCCAGTGCAGGAGCTATTTTCTTTTAACATTTAAAAACAACTCTGCAGTTGAGGGTGAGTATGTGTTTCCTCCTGTTCCCTGGTAAATAATTCTTCACCTCCAAAAAAAAATGCAGTAGCATTCCTCCCCCTAATTCTCACAAAGGCAACAAAATCCATGATTGTGCAGACACACAACTTCAGCTTCTCTACTACAGGACACAGTTACCGACTCTGGAACTGATACCTGGATCTTATTTACAATAAACTCAACATGATGCAGGGAAGATAAGAAATACTAAGACTGTCTGACATTTCAGTCAGTTCAAGTTGGTATGTACATTTTTTAACCAGCTAAAGCAATGGTGGGCACTGATATGCATGCTATGCCCTGGTCTGATACCACTTTTTGAACCTGAACTTCTTTGATTTTTTTTCCACAAAGTCAACAACACATGGAACAAATTAAAAGTCTCCATCACCTCTGTGAAAGGCAAAACCTTGTTATCCAAACACATCACATGTATGATGGTAACAAGCCCAACAAGGCTTCAGTTGGCCTTGACAGCACTGTAGCAGGCTGATGACTGAAGAGCTTAATTACAGCTTTGCAGTTTGTCAAACTCACCTAAATATAGCCAGCACACCATAGTCTTCAAGCCACATGAGATGGTTAACTGTGGGATAATTCCAGGCTTTCAGACTTTGAATTTTTAAGCTCTCTCTGATGACTCAGATTAGTTTAGAGGGGACATGGAAGGAAGACAGAAGACAAAATACTCCTTTAGTAATTGCAAGTAGGTAATAATATTTGGAAACAAGTCTTCCTCCAAACCCAGATATGGCAAATACTGAGCTAATACCATGGGGACAAGAGCTGGCTGGACCTTTATGGAGAGCTAGACCCTGCCTTATCTACGACAACTGCCCCTTCCTCAGCAATACAGGTGACATGGGGATCTCAGAGTGATCAAAATGGCCTGCTCAGAGGGAAGACATTAAAGAAGCTTGGAAAGGGTTTGCTACTACAGCTATCTGATTGCTCAGGGAAGCAGTGCAAGGCAAACATTTGAAAAAGATCAGATTAATATTGGAGATATTCAGAAGCTGTCTGGACATGGTCCTGGGCAACTGGCTCTAAGTGGCCCTGCTAGAGCAGGGGGGTTGGACCAGATGATCTCCAGAGGTCCCCTCCCATGTCAACCCCTCTATGATTCTGTAAACAATGCACAGAGAGGCACATTGGACATGGCCAAAGAGACGACAGCAGCTGGGATAATCTTACAGCAGCTAAAGAGGTACATGTGCCCCTATGCAGAATTAATATGAAAGGGGCAAGACTCTAAATTACTAGTGCTCATGAGCTCAACCAGCCTCATGTAGACTAAAACTCTCAGTTCTGGGGCAGGGAGAAACAGCCTCATTTGCACTCTTTGCTCACATCTGAAATTTGTTAAGGAATGGTAAGGGGACACCAAGTGAGGCAATGTCTTTGGGGAGGAAAGAGGCTAAAGGCAAGCCCTGCAGTCGTGGGAGACACTGTTATGGTTGTAACTGCTTCAGGCACATGTACACCATATGGTTGAGAACAATCATTTCAAGGCAAAAATATAAATTAAATACTGTCTGTATTTGGTATAATCACTTGTCTTTCTGACCAATGATCATGTATAATTGTCTGGGCGGTAAGTTTTTATGTCATTCTTCCAATGAGATCCAGTCTTCGCTTCAAACTGCAGTTCTATCGTTTTCATGGATATTAAAGTTAATGTCTATTTATTAGTCTCATATTCTATCTTCACTGATTGTTGAGTTCTTGAAAGTTAATACCAACTCATGACTCCACCCTGGAATACCCTCTTTATCCTGGGGATACCAGGCATGATGCTGGATACCACCAGATCAGAAGATGCTTTCTGGAATTTTCTGCCTAGTTCTACATGGAAGTTTTACACAGAATTATCTTGTACAACATACATTTCTGAGCAATGGAACCAGGAAGTGTTTTATTTCTGTGGTGTCAGGAGTAATAGAGGTAATTAATTGTGGATATGATTCCAGGAAAATCTAGAAATAGTATTCAGCTGCTAAAAGACCATACAACTCCCTTGAAAGAAGGCCTTTTGCAATTTACTTAGATGCATTAGCTTGTCTATTGTCAAATGAGAAATGTTCAAGACTGCTGACTGCTAAAAATTCATTGTTTTATTCTTCTCTTTCATTACCGCAGACACTGCTGTTATAAATCAAGAAAATACACACACACACAAAAAATCATGTGTGGGAAGTCAGAGATCCCTCAGGCGAGAAACACCTTCCACCACTACTTGGGTAATGGCAAAATGTTGGATTCAGGCTATGATGTTTCAACAGCAAACACAATTGCACTTCTGTGGAAGTGTTCTTACACCCTGGATGCCAATGCTAGAAGGCTTATTGCAGCTGAACACTGAACGAAGCAATTTCGGTGTCCAGCTGTACCCTAATGATGCGATTTTTGGGTGTATACTTAGGAAAATACCAACCTTTCTTGCTCTACTTTTAAATTTGTATTTAAATTCCTATTTAAATTCCTAAGAACTTTAGTACTGTTTTTAACATCTGTTTTTTTTTTTTTTAGTAGGGTAACATAATTTCAAGTATTTGGAACCTGTATCTTGAGTAGGAATCTGTCATGTGTCAAATAATCTTTCAGGAGCAATTTCCACCCAATAAACTTGCTGATATATAGATGTTAATAACAGCATTTGTATTTTTAGTGTTCAGCAAATGTGATGAACATCATCAGCATGTGAAGGAAAAATGAGCTCCAAGTACTTTGTCAAAGATTTGCAGAAGCATTTTTGGAATCTTTTTCCTTTTAACTCTAAAGTTCTAATATTAATGCTGTATTTATGTAGCTAAAGATCAGCATTTCTGCTCCGCAGCCATTTCCTGTGACGACAACCAAGACAGGGAATTGAACATGTTGGGACACTTGGGTTCTGGTTAGGTTCTACAACCTAAGTGGTAGCACAGGCTTTCTGTGCACAGTGAGCTTGGACAAAAATTGGACAAAACACTGAATAACATACTTTACTTAACTTCCCTCTACCTTGGTTTACTTCCATGGGACTATTCCCCCCACATAAGGGCGTGTGCTAAGCTTGTGTTTGTATAGTGCCTTACGTGTTTTGATGGGAGTTTTTTCAGAGTTGCTAAACATTGTCACGATTATTGAGTAATAAACATACAAGTTATTTGTGCCAACAGTCCAAGTCCTACCTGGGCACTATTTTGTACTGTGGTGTGAGGAAATAGTTTAATTTTCTTTTCTTTTATTTTAAATGCCAGTACTTTTCCGAATTTCAAAAAGTATTGCAAGTAAAGTGCTTTTGATCTAATGTTATTAGACCACCTTAGAGCAAAACAATTCATGCACACAAAAAAGACTGTGCTTACAGAAAGCTTTCTGAATTGCAAGTGACCGTACAATATTTTAATACACCCAGTCAGCAAAACTTTCCACTCTATCTGTAATATAATAAACCAGGACACTGCATCTGCTTTGGAGCCTTCCCTAATGGTCTCACATCCTCCAAAATCCTGTAAAAAAAATTAAAGCTTTCCTGTACAAGAGAAGGTCAGCATAGAGCTCCATCTTCCCTCACAGCCCTAATGAATATCAAAGTTTCAGTACTTGGACCTTTGCTGTTCTCAGCTGTGCCTCTGCATCAGTGGCAGGGAAGTGGGCTGCAAGCAGGCAGGGACCAAAAATATTTGGAAACTAATACCCTGCATAAGAGCAGGAACTACCTGACTGTGTTCGTAACAGCACGGTCTTCTCAGCAGGTTCAATCCTGCATCTTTTCTTAATCAATTCCAGCTTTCAGACAATCTAAAACTTAGTCTGGGGTAGACAAAAACTACAACAACCAAACCCAGTAGTAATACATTATTTCAGCACAATGAAGACAGGAAATAAAGCAGAAAGATATATTTCCTTGGATGCAGACCTGTAAAAAAACCCAACTCTCAAACAATGAGCAATGGGGGCACAACCTCCATCAAGCAACCTGATAAAATCTCCTCCACAGATGTCTTTTCTCTGCCTGGTAGTACCAGAATGCTTTACTTCAGCCACTTTGCTTTGACCCGAGGGCCAGATTCTACCAGAAATCAAATAATGTGCAATATTTTTCATACAGAAACTCCAGCAAACAGGATTGAACCCCATCTCAAAGCATTAGAAAACTGCTATGCTTTGATTTCATACTTCCCTGGTTGTGGTTTTGCATATTAAGAATAACTTGTGAATTGCGCTTGTGGCCTTACTATGTTGTTTTGTTTTGCTGTGAGCAGACACAGATTAGATTTCTGGTCTCATACTTTTTACCCTGATTGAGTGGTAAAATGACAGCAAGATCAGAGCCTGAGGGGACAAAGACATGTCAGCAATCTGGCTGCATAATTAAGCAATGAAATGGTAGGTATGACAAGTAGTTTCATTCAAGTCTTAAGTACAGCAGCTCCAATACAAGGCAAAACAGACGACAATATGCATAAATTGGGCAAGACAAACTGGAAGGGAAGCCTTTTGTCCTCATCTTCCTGCCCTTCAAAACAAGCAGTTAGCATGTACCAAATTAATTTTTAAGAAGGGCCCATTAACATATACTATTAAATGCTTATTTTGTTTAAAAAAGCACAAGAGGTGCTAACTGCTGAAACACTAGAGTTAAAATTCACACTAACAGAAGTTAGCTGTTGTAATCCTAAAATACCTAAGCTGCATATCGCCCCTCTTCAACAGGGATTAACTCATATTTTCCCTTGACAAACACAAATGTAATGTGCACATATAAGTATGCTTAGTCTGGACGTTCCTAATAACAGTTATTCTCATTTAAAATAGACTGCCTTTTATTAAAATGTTTAAAACCTTTATTTTAAATGTTTAAAAACATACCTATGTAGTTGCACTTATGTAAATCCCAATACAAATAAACAGCATCCAGTACCAAGCTCTTAAAACCCAGATTTATGACAGATATGTGGAGACAGACCCTTCAACAGGGGTGAGGCTTAGCGGCATTACAATAGATCGAGACAAAGTATTGTTCAACATTATCTTCTTCCTTCTCGATGGCATATCCAGCTGTCCTGTAACATTTGTTACTGGAAGACTCTTTTCTTTGAAACTGTAGTTGCTGTTACTATTGTCATTAAATCCTTAAAGAAAAAATACAGGCTCCTACTGCTGCACTCTCCCTATGAGCCAGCAAGTGAACAGAGATGAGCCAACACCTTATTAAGTATAAGCAAAGCTTTTAAGATGGCCTGCAGAAATAAATAGGATGTCTGCAATACACATAAAGGTATGGTTAATAACAAAGACAAAATTTTGTTATGAAAAACCTACCTTAGGAGAAGAAGAAAGCTCCCTCGATGCAGGAATAGCTGACATGTTCTCACTCATTCCTGTCTCTGTCCTTGGCAAGAGGTTTGGTGGTTCAGGAGCCTTTCTTTTCATCTTCTTTTCTGGTTCTTGCAGTGGAGCAACTTTAATTAAAGCAGGGCTTGATTTTGGTTCATAAAATGGATTTGATCTAATCAAAAGAAGGGAAATATATTTCTTTGCTATCTCCTTGGAATTAAAAATTGAAAATAAGACCTGTTAAGAGAAGCCAAGGACTAAAATGCTTTTATTATCCCACATAAGAGTATGTTTTGCTTTTACATTCTTTTAGATTTACTTTTTCACATGATTGAAGAGTTACAACAGTTAAAACTGCATTAGGTCAGAATTTCCATAAGTTTTATAAAGTCCTGTAAATTACAGAAGCTTTATCAATTGCATAAAGCTAACTCTTCAGTTATACTTAGCTATCTATCAAAGAGTGATCTTATTTACAGACAAGCTCAATACCAACAAATTTGAGTGAAGTTGCTGGCTCTTTAATATTCTAATAAACACAATTAAGAATGCTTCATTAGAACAGATTTAAGAATCCGGCCACTTTTACATGCATGCTTCAACATGGCTTTAAGGGCCTCACTCTTCGTTGGCCAAGTCTGACAATTATGGCCTCCGTAGGTACACAATCTACACTGAGTGTACTTTAAACTCTGCAGCATGCAGGCACCACACCATTTCCAGAACACTCTTTGGATACGAGAACAGTGTAAGAAAACCACAGCTGACACATGTATACCTCTCTACAGATACCAGTGACCATCATCTGCCTATTTTGAAAGCACTTTTTATAACTAAACCTCATTTAAGAAACACAGTAAACATCTTCCACCAAGTGGATGCAGCCCAAAGAATCATTCTTTTCAGCACTGGCATTCACGTTCCAACTCCACATTTGTTCCACCCTAAATAAATACTTCCACAGCATTTCCAAATTTTATCTATTAGTTTGATACATCAAATATCAATCAATAATACACCAAATAATGGCTTCTACTATACACTTAGAAGAGCCAGAAATTTTGTGTCCTGCTAAGGATACTTATGGGAAACTTCTTTGCACTGAATTATTTTATTCATAATCTTCACTTTTCGTATTTTGCAACCCAAAACTGGATGGTTAGTTACTAAACTGATATGTTAATTAATTTCTTTCCAGTCCATATTTCCCTTGCAAGATATATTTATGATACATCTCAAACAATGTTTATGTAACCAAGTCACTGCAATTCCCAAAGATCTATCTGCATACACTTACATAAAGCATAACAAATAACCTCAGTCTCTTTAATTCAACTCTAGACGTAAACAATAATGCATACAGCATTAGACAAGAGCCTACCTAGCTAGATCCATTTACAAATTTCCACTCAGGATAAGAGTCATGAGCTAGTACATGCTGTTTTGAAAGAACTACAACAGAAAAATTTGGGCACAAGCAAAAAACCAACTATTCATGCAGTTTCCTTTCACACAACACCAAATTTCTCTGTTTTGTGTAGTTCTAGTATGAAAATATGTCTTTCAGTCTCATGGACTGATTTTAGAATTTATTTTAATGCAGTTTACAGTCATCCTCTTTTCACTGAGAAAAAACAAGCAATTAATAATCCACACCACAGAAAGTAAGTCTACTTTTGAAAGGCAGAGATTACTGAAGCACGCGAGAGAAGACTGGGCTTAAAACCTCCAGACATTGCTGAGAACCTGCCACTGCTTGCTACAGAGAAAAAGATCTAAATTCAGATATCAAGGCAGAAAGAAAAACTAGCACTAAAATAACTCATCTGCTGACTGATGAAAAGGCAACTTTCAGGTGTTCCCACTTTTCTGCCCATCACGCACAAAGCCACCAGTGCAATCAAAACTAAAGGCAACATCAAAATAATGAGTTAAATAGAAATGGATGGGTGTTTTCCATGGGAGGCAGTAGAAAAAGGAGGGTATTCAGGCTGGAGTGGAGAATGCACCTAGCTGTCAGTAGCTCTAATTTAGCTGACAGTCCAGCTCAGCTGTCTTCAGACACCAGAAAGTTCAAAGGGAGGTGAAAATGAAGATAAAAGAGATAAAGGCTGAAGAACAATGCATTCTACAGGAGAGCACAAGGTTTTCTTTAGTGCAACAAGTTAGTCTTCTGAATAGCCAACAGACATAGCATGTTTGGCAGGAAAGTAATTTACCTTTGTGTACTTGGAATTAGAAAGGTGTATTTGTAAGGTGTTAAAATTAATTTGGTGCGAGGAAAAAAAAAATCTTATCAATGAGAGTAAAAAAGTTTGGAAGAACCACCTTTTGAATTTATATGCTCCAGAATTGTTTGTGCTGCGTATGCAATCTTGAAGAATTGTACTTTACTGCACACACCAGGAGGAAGTGCTATAAGGAGACAAGTGACTGCCTTTTTTTCCTAGAGAACTTGCTTGAAAGCCAGGCTAAACCCTCATACTTTGGTCATAGTATGCGTGGAACACACACACTACTTTCCACCTTCCCTTCTCCACAGCTTTTAATTGTTCTTACAAATATTGAGAAAGATTTTTGAAAAATTAAGTCTAATAGAGAAAAAAACCCAAAACTGTTCTTGCCTGAGGAGGCTATAAATTTTGAAGTCATGGGGGTCTGATATATGTAGCAGAGTTTAAGTCTCACAGGTTCCACGCGGCTATACAAGAAACTAAGCATGGGAAAAGTCTGGCTGAAAAAAACCTTAGCTGAAAAATATTACAGCACTTTTCTCTGAGGTTAGCTTCCATACTTTTTGCTTCTGTGAAGTTATTTAATTGATCCACACAATATGATTTGCCTAAAGATATATTAGACTGTCCATCACAAAAGTAAAAAAACCAAACCTGACAAACTACCTGGCATCAAGCTATCACTGTTAGTGTGGTGGCTTGTGGCTTCTTGAGCAACAAGCAGCTTCGACAGATGGCAACTCGATAGTTTTTCCAATTAGACAGCATTATTCTAAGCCATGCAATGATTAATGAGTTAAGGAGCCAGACAGCCAAATAATATCGGAGAGCAAGTTTTATTCTGACCAATTTAAAAATTATTTTGATCAGCGTTACTGGTCAACTGAAAAAAAAAAAATCAACATTTTATTGAGGAGCAATAACAAAGCTGTCAGTGTGTTAGGGTTAACAGATCAGGTAATATTACCAAACAGAAGTACTAGGGTTGAAACCATACTTTAAGTAGCTGTGAGCTATGCTATTGTCAAATAATTAAACTTAACTTAGCAAGGTATGCCATTTTTATTAACAGGTAGCCGCCCACCATTTTGATTTTAATGTACAGAATTCAAAAAGGCAAAAGCAGAATTTTACACTGACAAACGCCCAAACTAATAAAAGGAAAACGTGTTCCTTATCTCTAGTTAGATATGAGAATTTAGCCAGAGGAAGTATGTTTTGAGAGCATAGTTTTGCAGCAGAATATACATACTGGGTCATCTAAGTCCCTCTGTACCACACAACACCTCACTATGCTTATGCTTGTGACTATGCTTTGCTTATGCGTGTTGTGAAATCTTACGCTACCTTCACAACCATTAGTGAAATACGTTTCAATCAAGCCAACTACCCAAGGCAAATCCTTCACAGAGGCACAGGGAGGGTAAGTACCTTTTCCAAGATTACAGCAAGAGTCTGTTACAAAACTGGAGTCAGAGTTCAGCTCTTGGGGCACTTTGTGTAAGTTCTGAGTCCAGAATCAGAACTAGGGATCTGCCAGAGTGGAGTGGGACAAGGGTCCTGATGCTAACTGTGTTTCCATGTTCCCATGATACATCATCGCATTTCACACAAAATACAAGAGGAAAATGCCAAGTGGTGCATTACGCAAACTCCAATGAAATGTTTACGACACAGGGATAAAACTACATTGTATTTCCTGAGCAACAGTAAATGTTTTTCAGGAGCCTTCTATTTCTCATGCCTTCCATCTATGAGATTTAAAACCACTCCTGGGGAAAGCACCGGATCAGGAGCAGTCAAAAATTATTAAAAACTACCCAAAACAAAACAATAAAAATCAAAAGACATTAGGAGAGAGGTTGAAAATAATATGCAAAGTTTTCTAATGCTGTGATATGATTCAGTTGTTCAGCTTTGTCTTGAATACACTGCTCAGGCCAAGTCAACACATCTTAAAATAGATACATAGCAGAAGAAATAACAGGGTCCAGAGACGTGCGATGAAAATTATTACAGAGATGAAGAGACTTCTGTATGAAGAGAGATTGAAAAAGTTAGCACCATTTAATTCAGACAAGTGACAAGTAATGGTGAACATGCTAGAGAGACACAACACAGCAACTGTTTATGGCAGATAAATCCAATACTACTAATTGTCATTTTGATAAGCCAGAAGAAGAGACAGTGTATGGGACTGGAAAGGTGACTGATTTGCAATCAATAAAGGAAAACACATTTCATATAAGATCTTGGGTTTTTGTGGAACTGTCTGTCACAAATGGGCACTAAAGCCTAGGCTTTAATAGGGTTTGGAACAAGCTTATCCACTTATGTAGATAATAAAAGCATCAATATTCCCATTAGATAAGAAACAATACACATCTGGACATAAACCTTCATGATTTAGGGTACACAAAAACTACCAGCTGGCACTACCTATGAAAATCTTTCCTTTGGTGCTCATCTTACCATACCTTAGCAAAAACTTTTTACTGAACAATTTCAAAATTAATGACATGAGGTAAGGCATAATAGTGCTTGTAGGTCTGAGTTAGTATCACAAGTCCTGTGTTCCTGCGCTGGAGTTTTATTACTACACTTATTCTTCCAGAGTGTTTCAGTATAAAGATTCAAAGGTTCTCCTTGCCACGCTTCTACCCAATACATTGAACAAATGGTCTCCAAGTCTTTTTCAGTGACATGGTGCTCCTATAACCTGGGAGGAAAACGTGGAAAGGAAGCTACTTGGGGGACGAGGACCTAAAAAACTTAAGTAAAAGATGTAAAAAAACTATTTTATAGTGCTTTTTGACTCCTTATCCTTCCACCTCCCCATGGGACAATGCTTTTATAATGAAAACTTATGTTCAGATTTATGTTCAAGTAGAATCCACCTATGGGGAGCTTATTTTTATCCTTGTTAAAAAAAAAACCAAACAAACCCAACAACAGGAATAAAGCAAATAGGGTCATTAAAATAAGAAGGCGGCTGTTGTAAACAAAGGGCTAGAGAAATCTTCAGTCCAGTACACACAAAAAACAAGGCTGCCTCTTACATTGCTGCAAGCCTGGCACAGATTTCCCTACGGTGAAAATGTGAGTATAAATATAAAAAAGAGAAAATTCTTCACTTGCCCATCCATGTAGCTTTTGCTCTTTCTGCTCTTCTCCTCAGTCTCTACTGTCCCCTATACCCATATCTTTGCAGGTGAAAAGTATCCATACTTTTTCTCCCTGCGGGTTCTGGTGATCTGATCAGGGATGCCTGGTGTGACCATCAACAGTGTGATCACATCGTGCTCTGAAGACACAGCAGCCAGTGCTGTTTGTTCAGGCAGAGCCCTAATGAATGGAGTTGGCAGAGACATCATTCCCCAATGCCCATTTTTCTTTTTTTTTCACAGAACAAACAACAACAAGAAATCCATGGCCACGGAGCTTTCAAAGGAAAAAAACCCCACAGGGTCCTTTATACATTTCTATTAGAGTGCATGGGAATTCTTCAATTTCCTAGAACACAGCTATAAACAGAGAAACATGAAGATGATGATACGACGCCTGTGTTAATATTAAATATGAAAGCAATGTAAAAGTCATGCCATGATAAATCTCATTAAATAATGAAAAACTAAGTGTTAATTACAGTTGTTGTCTGTAAAATTACTCACATGTAATCACCATAAACTGTTTCATGAGTGGTGTGGTTGGTGACTAATGACCACAAACAAGGAGTAAGTATATACCTCCAAACCTCCCAAGCTGCACAGCTATTGCAAAAAGCTCTCACTCCTTGTTAGGTTTCTATACCATAACACAAGGCAGTCAGTGTGAGTTTATAAAAGTTTTATGTGTGGTCATGATAGAAGAAACAACCTAAGAAAGTGCATATGCTGTTATCTTTCCCATATAAAGACTCAGTTTTATGAGACTCTCAAAACTGTCCTATGCGACTGCACAATGCTCTCCTTTTTTGCATACTGCACGAATATAAAACAAATCCTCCATTATCATTAACAAAAATCATTATTTTATGTAGTAAAAATAATGGCAAAAAGCACAGGAAGGACCAAGCTCTGCTGCTCCTTAATTTTTAGCTCATTTGCAATTGGCAGGGCATGAAGTGCCAAAAAGGTACACAGACTTGTTCCCTATCAAGTAATTTGCTATCAGTGAGGCAAAGGAAAGTTTCCTAACTGATCATGTTCAGCTGAATAGCATGACTTGGGGGTATGGTATTTCCTGCTGCTGAGGTGCCTAAGGATCAGTCTGTCCTAAGGAGGTGATTAAGAATCACCATCATTGAACCCAATACACCTCAAGATTAAGCCAGGGATCCCACTAATGCTTACAAAGCTGCTGAAAGATGAAGAATGATACTTACTCATCTAGCTCTTCCTCTTCAGCTTTAGAGGTATCCGCATAGAGGTATTTGCTCATATCCACTGGTCTGACGTTCTTCCTTTTTGCAGGTTGCGGAGGAGAATCTCTTACAGTTACAAATGTTTCAGGCTCAGGATCTGGCTCATCAAATGGGTTCAAGCACTCTGGGGCATCTTCATCCTTGAAGGGATTGTAATTGTCAGCACAGAAACTTTCTTCTGGCTTTGAAGATGAAGCTATTTCAGTGTCCGGTTCTACAAAACGACAACAAAAAAAATCATTAAACAGATTTAACACAGAAAAAAATTGAAACCATTTTATCAGATCTTTGTATTTTGAAGGCTTATGTGAAAAGGTCTGCTTCATAACTCTTAATACATAAAGTCCTAGCCTTACATGAATTTTCAGTATTTATTTACCATATAACCTTGTTTATTCAAAAATAGGTCTTTCAAAAGGTCATTTCATCTAGAGTATATTGAATAGGTTTCATTTTCTTACTTACTAAAGCTCTTTCAACCTAATTAGTTATTAGTTTTCTTATTTGTCATATAAATGGTATCGCAACAGATTTCAAAACATTTTCCCAAGCTATTAGCCAATTTGTATTCTAACAAAATGTTCTTAATTATTTAATTTGAGCTTTTAATAAAGAAAAAAGATATCCTGTATTTCATAATAAAATTACTTTTACTGGATATTAAAAATGGTGATAGCAAGTAGGTGGTCTTTTCATTTCTTAAAATGACTGAATTAAAAATCAGTTATTAGGTATGACCAGTAATTACATTTCAAAACGTACATATTTTCACTGCTAACTGCTCCTGGTAACAATACATAGTCTCACAGGAAAAAATGAATTTAAATTAACCTTAAAGAGACAGATAATCAAATTAATCATCTATTATTTGGGCTGTACAGCAAAAAGTTATTAGCAACTTGGAACTCCATGCAGTTCTTTCGAGTAACAGACACTACGGAAAGAACACTACACAAAATGAATGACTGCTGGATGTTGAAGAATATAAACCCCCATACAGCAATACAACACTTCTTACAAAGATACTTAGTAATGTTAATCTTACTCTTCCCGCAGCATCAAATCATCAGAAGCTCAGTTCAATATGATATGATGTACTTTCAAAATCCATGCAAACAGGAACTTCAATGTAGTGTCATTAAAATCTAATTTGTAATAACCACTCCTACATTATTCTTAACAAAAAGTGTTTCTTTTCCAGATGTATGGTTACTAAATTGAACAAAGCATACCTTCTAGCTTTGAAAGAAAAACTCTAAAAGTTATTTGTAATAAGACTCTAAAAAATAAAGAGATGGAAGTTCCAAATGCGTTTCTCACTAAACAAGTATTCGGGAAGACAAAATCACTAGTCACACAACAAAGGGAAGCTGCAGCAAAAGAAACAGCACTGTTGTACTTGGTCTTGGATGGATGATGTACTGAAGTTGCTAATCCTGGTGAACTGCTAGAAAATTTAAGTGCCCTCTACTCTGCCACTAAACTTCCAGTTCTCCCTGTCTCCAGCCATTAGCACAGGCCAAGGTGATAGAAAGCCCTACCTCATGTACTGTGACTGACTATAATCTACAGTTTGAACAAGAGTTACTCCTAGTTGGACAGGAATATGGTCCCCAGATGCAGGTAGCAGCTTCACCTGTCTACACATTGGAGTAGTCACCAGTCATTAGAGCAGGGCAAAGGCCTGGAGCAGGAAAGGCTTTAGTCCTTCTCGGAACAGCTGAGACCTAGCAGGGACTGGAAAGATTTCACTTGAGGAAGAACCTCACATTTATATAGTGCTCTTCACGTTTGAACTGCAATGACTATGTTATCCTATTGTCTTCTATATTAGTTCTAAGGGTCTGTTTCTGAAGTGATGGATCATTTCTCTGTGGTCAGAAAGTAGAAACCAAATGAGTTTGGCTGGAATGACAGAAAAAAATAATAAAAATCTCACTTAAGCCCATTGTGGACCCTCAGAAGATAAATCACTCAGATGACATTGAGGGTAAGCTCAGCTGGGTTAAAAAAAAAATAATTGTACTTTGCCAGACAATACTGCAGATTTTAACTGGTAGACATACAACTATGCATAGTGCTTGTGCCTGTGGGATCTCCCTATTGTGATAATTCAGAAAATTACGTTAGAACATTAAAATATTCCTTTAATTGCAGTTGAGTTTTGCAGTTTCTTATTCCTTCAGCAACCTGGTCCAACTTAGCATTAAAGCAGCAACTTAAACAGTACACATCTATCTCTTATGTATCTCATAAGTTCTTATATTTCAAATTCAGAATACAGCTGTCACTGTTTCAAGTAAAAAAAACTGTAGTCAAAAAGGAGACTGAGAAAAAGCCTAAATCAGACACTACATTGAAATAGGATGAGACAACGGTAAAGTGACATAACAAGAAGTTATTATGCTTAATGGTCAGGCTTTATACTGTCAAAATATGTTACAAAAAAAAGCTAATTAATCAAAATCTTTGTGACTAACAATAAAAAACTCCAAATAATCAGGGTTGCAATAAGTCTTAGCTAAACCGAAAAAAAGAGGCTGTTACTGTTTAAACTGGTTAAGCTTCACCTGAATGTCATAAAGCAAGTTTTTAGCTGTGTCTTAGGAGATGGGCATACAAACTACTGCAGGATAAATCAGGGTGTGTTATTTGCAGTGTGTCAGCTGTGGCGTATGTGTTCACTCCTATCCCAGAGTAAATACAACATGCTTATCCCTTAATACAAGGGAATAAACTACTGGGGACTTATCCTGGGAGAAAGAGTAGTTACTGCACAGTAGGTGATGATATTAAGCTCACACCCTAGTTTATGTGTGGTGATTTGTTCACAAGCTCACATCCTTACAAGAAAGGTGTTTCAGGGAAAGCCACAGTAAAATAATATTGAAGGTCTACAGTTTAACTGACAAGTGAAAAGGAATTATTCAACGCAGTAATTCTTAAAAACACAAATATGATCAGATCAGGCAAGAATCCTTTGACAGTATTATAAATTAAATACATCAGAGCAGAGCCCAACATTTAAAATGTATTTTTTAATTTATTTTAAACTAAAACTGGAAAAGAGGTTCTACATTGGCTTACTTGCATCACTCTGGTGTCCAATGCAGGTAGTCATGGCAAGCAAAAGTTTTACCCTGCTTGCCCTGAGACATCCTCACTGTGGGTATCTGCAGCTAGGCTAGACCACTTTACAGTCAAATCTTACAGGTCTATACAGGTGTGTATATATATTCATATATAGCGCGCTCGCTCTCTCTCTTTCTGCAGTAAGGGTGAGCCAAATCCCATTCCTACTGCATAGATATGCGTGACTTGAAGTCCATGGTAGTCAGAACACTACTCAAATGTTGGGTAAATGTGGGTAACACATTTAGTGATTTGATGAACTGGGCCAAGCAGAAATGCTTTTGAGATCCATCCTCAGGAGACAGTTTCATATAAAAAGCAGAAGTAACCTAATGAAATGCAAAAGAATGACTGATGTGTGTCTTGTTCAAATTGTGCAACTTATTGACGACGTTTTAACTAAAACTTTGGCTACTTTAAACTTTGATCAAATCTTAAAATATTTTATCTAGAGAGTGTACAGCTACGAAAACCTGCTTCTGCAACTCTGTATGATGCACTGCACCTGCACAAGAATCTGTTGATAAATACACATTATCATATGTGAGCAAAACTTGCTAGTAACTCACGAGCAGCATTCAAACAAATATTACTAGAAGGAATGTCCGTAATATTTCCTGAAGTTAATATTCAGGGAAACAATCCCTTAAAACTATACTGTAAGCTTTTATTTTTAATTTGCTTTTAAGTGTCTCCTAGAAACAATGAGTTAAATGCTTGTTCAAATCTGATAAATTTTAAGGGGCAGTGCAAATGGTTTTTGCAATTCTTTCTATTTCAACACTATGGATCAAGTGCTGTAACCCTAAGTAGGACAAAATTCTTTCTCCTGTTCGTTGGCTCAACCATAACTACAGGTTTGGCCTTACATGCACAGCATTGCAGATCAGCACTCAAGAGACCTCTATCTTACTTTTAATTAAAAGATTTCACAAAATCCTACACACAGGCTAAAATTACAAGAGCTTCTAAAAGTATAATTTTCAAGACACTTTTATAGGCAGAAATTTTTAGGGGCTCAACTAGAAGCCACTTAACTTGGCTGCTTATCCTTCCTCCTCCTGTCATACAGGACACTGGTTTCCCCCCCCCCTCCCCGCTTCCTTTGATGTCCCCCCAGGAGGGAGGGTCACCACCTGAACCCAAACCTAACCAGGCTCTCTCCCATGGGGTCTCTGAAACCCTTTCAGGACTAGCTTTTAATGCCAACTGCTGGTCATCACTTCTCTGTTACAAATTAAATTGCTAGGACAGTGACTCAACAACACTGCTCTTAAAGCTGCAGATGCTGTTACCTTTTCTGTAACAAAGACATTTATATTTTCTCAAGGATCTAATGATGTTGGGAAGTGCATGTGGGGGGGCTGAACATACCACAGCTTAAAAGGGGTTTATTTCCCTCTTCAAGCTGATTCTACACTAACGAGTCAACACAGATTCCTCTGCTTCCCCCTAATCATTAATCACAGCTGAAAACACAGGACTCCTGTCTCTATCTGAACTAATTTTTTTAATTGCAGTTCTCTACACTGAGATATCTATATATAAAAAAAATATATAGAT
>NW_010540070.1:0-1770 GCF_000687285.1 Phaethon lepturus | reverse complement strand
TAGAGTTGTGAAGTCCATCTTTCTCCCACAATTTAGAGTTACTTAAACTTCTCCTAGTGTCCTACTTTTGATTCAGATTTTACATTTGTGGTCCAAAACCAGTTTGAACAAAAAGAACCATAAAATTTAAGAATACAACTTTTGAGATACAGGAAACCCATCATGCTTATGTAAGCATTCAGCATTCATGTGTTCATTATGCCCCTTAAAGATTTTTTTTTAATGATGGATTTTGATGCATCTTTGGCAAGTGTTGACATGTCGTCATTGCAATAGGTGGCCTCTCACCTCGTTGTCTGTTTCCAGCTTGTGATTGCACCTACTTTGTCCAGTTCTTCGCACCAAACTTGGTCCTCACTTGCAGTAATGTAAACATTACCAACGGCAAGTGGAAGACAAAAGAAATGTAAAAAACTATTTGAGTAGTATGATTGTGATAAACTGTAAACTGTTTTGTTCATCAAACTTTGTGTTATATGTGTGGTAGCAGAAGGTTAGTTGAACCACAGAGTGACAAAATAGGTTTTCTTAAAGCATTAAAGTTTACATGGTAATGCTAAGAATAAAAGAACTGTGTAGTACAAGACTGAACATGCCCGGCACCAAGACAAAATATGCCTGGCAACAAGACAGAACAGGACCTGAGGTGGATGGGAGGCGGGGAGCGGAGTAGATTGCGATTGGAAGATTCGAAAGAAGGCGCGAGTGAAAACGGATTGTGATTGGAGAAACTGACAACTGACGAAAAGTATAAAGAGAGGACTGAAATACTGTTAAGTTGCCGGCCGTTGGTGGAGCAGGAGACTCCCCGGCCGCCCAGCGCTGTTTTGCTTACTTGTCGCTTGGTTTTAATAAATAAAAAAATTTCTAATTGACCAGACTCTGTCACTCAATTGGACAGGTAAATTATAACAATTTGGTGCCATGACTCGGATAAAGGCAGTCTGGCCTGAGGTCATTGGCAGGGGGGGCGCCCCACTGTATAAGCAGCCCTTGTCAGGGTGCTTCTATGCCAAATCCTTTACCGACGAACCCACATTTGACAGTAAGCAAATAAAACCGGTAACCTCATAATATTTGTGCACAAAGACCAAACGAAGACGCAGGACGCGTGAGTATAGGCCGGTTAGCCGTTCGGTTGGGGTTGGGTATCTGAAGCGTGCTTGTGTGAGACGTCCACTGGACTCAGTAGTCCACCGGGCGAAGTGAGTGCGGACCCTCAGTAGTGCGGTTTTAGCCGTTCGGTTGGGGTTGGGTATCCTGAAGCGTGCTTGTGCGAGACGTCCACCGGACTCAGTAGTCCACGGGGCGAAGTGAGTGCGGACCCTCAGTAGTGCGGTTCCCACACCCCGCGAGGGGCTGGGCCACGAACCAGGGGAAGCGAGTGTGAGAGTGAAAGAAGGCGCTTCAGAAGATGGGACAGAGGAAAAGCAAGCCCTCTGATCCCATGGGTGGTTCTGAGGTTATACCACCGGATAGTCCGTTAGGCTTAATGATTAAAAATTGGGATGATTACCCCTCTAGGCGGGGTAAGAATAAAGTAATAATGATTCACTATTGCATGGAAGTTTGGGGTGGTAAACAAATTAGAGGAGACCACCTATATTGGCCTGTATTTGGGTCCTTTGAAGATTGGATTTGTCAAATCCTAAACAGCTATGTACACTCAAAGGAACCTTTTAGTTTGGAAGAAAGTGAATATGCCCATTTACGGATTAGGTCAGAGACTGGAGTGAATTTATATCCTTTAAATAAAAAGAAGGAAGGGGC
>NW_010540069.1:4016-14299 GCF_000687285.1 Phaethon lepturus | reverse complement strand
TAATTTAAATAATTATTTAAATAATTACTTATTAAATTTAAAATACAAGAGGACAGATTTAGACTAAGATCTTTAGTCTAATTTTAGATCTAAAAAACTTTAGATCTAAGAAAGAAATTTTTCACAATGAGGGTGGTGAAACACTGGCACAGGTTGCCCAGAGAGGTGGTAGATGCCCCATGCCTGGAGACATTCAAGGTCAGGTCATTCAAGGGCTCTGAGCAACCTGATCCAGTTGAAGATGTCCCTGCTCATTGCAGGGGGGTTGGACTAGATGACCTTTAAAGGTCCCTTCCAACCCAAACTAATCTATAATTTTATGATTTACCAATTCATTCAGGTGAAACAATTTATGAGGACATGAGGTACCTCTCTACTGATTTGCTTGTATCCAGATGGTGTCTGATGTGGAGAGGAGGCCTAATTTCTTTTACTTGCCCTTGCCAGCTCTGAACGTGGCATTAAAAGATTGCATGTAATGTCTGTAGTCCTGAAACACATGTGAAAGGCCAGAAAGCTATTTTCCACTTATCCTTTTTTGTCTGCCTGCTTTCTTGTTTGTGTGATCTGGCAGGAAGGTTGTTACATTTATCCCAGTGTCTACTGCTGATAGTTAAATCTACAATGTGAAAAGATAAAAGGAAACGAGTTCCTTTTCCAACTTGCTTCCCTAAGCAAGATATATAAGGAGAAATCTACCTATTTGCTGCTGTGAATTGGTTGCTTGGTTGCACTGCGAATCACGTTAAAATCTTTCACATACTTTTTTTTTTTTTTTCTTGGATGATCATGCTGCAGCTTCCCCATTTACCTGTCATTGCGCCTTGCAGACATACCTGTTCTCATAGACTCGCTCAAGAGTGTTAAGTTTTGGATTTTGTTTCTGAAGTAAATAACTACCTGGCACTGAAAGGGTTTCCCTGTTTTATCAGAGCAGGCAGTTAATCACTCATGGACTACAGAGGCTGCTTTTGCCGTTTGCTCCTGTGCCACTTCCCGTTGTTGGGATTGTTTCAGCATATTGCATCGCCCTGTCCAGAGCTCATGCAGAAATGTTAGCAATTCATCTTAGCATTTTCCCTTTGTCAGCTGAGGTTGCAAACCAAACTTACATCATTTTTCAAAATGCCACTTTAGGTGGCAAAGAACTGAATCCTGTAGTCCTTACTCAGCTAGGAAAAAAAAAAAATTAAAAAAACTCATGCTTGCTGATTTAACAGTACAGAATCAGATTCAACTGTCTATAGAATTAGTGTTCTGAAGTTTACCACTGATTTTAGTGACTATTTTCTGCCAATATTAAGAACTAACTGCATTACACTGTAGATTGTTTTTTACATGCTTGTGATATCTGAATGGTAATTTGAAATGTGAAATTTTACATGCTTAGGTACGAATTCTAACTTCACAATTGATTTGGAAATGTTACAAGCTGTAACACTTTTGACTCACATTAGTGGTAATAAATCCAGCCTTGAGTACTTTTTTCTGTCTGTCTGAGGATTGTATGTCTTTGACCTGCGGTCCTAAGGTAACCAGAATTTTGACTGAATTGTGTGACAATGTGAGGAGCTGGAAGAAAATGATCGCCTTCAAATTGTGCGAAAGAAAGTTGCTAAGCAAAGAAAGTATCCTTTTATGTTCCAGGGAACTGAGGGTTTGCAGTGTCAACTCAGCCCTGTGTTTTTACCACAGAATTCTCAAAGGGAAATTACTAATAATGACCTAAAATTTTTAGATAATGTACTGTATTAGAAGTCAGAAGATGTAATCCCCAGTAAAGCGTGCTTTTCTCATTGTATTCTCTACTGTCTAATAAGGAGTGAGCTTATACTTTTTTAGAGCTGTAGAGATCTAAGAAAAGCTTGTGTGCTCAAAACTATGTTGCTCTTTCAGTAGTTTCACTTGATTTAATAAGGTTTTACCACTCTATAAAAACCTTGCATTGCTTCATTACAATGCAGTTAAAAATATCAATCGGGCATGAGACACAAATCTATCAAAGAAGCAGGTGTCATTAGTTTCTGCTCAGACTTGTTTGTTTCATGGTCAAGATGGGCTTCTTGAGGAAGAAAACTTAAAAGCAAGTCATGTTTTTAGAAGAGCTATAACTTTTAGAGCTGCTATTAAAATTGTAACTGATATGACTGAAAGTCATACTTATTGAAAATGACTGCAACTGCATAGTTTTTTTAATGAATGGAAAAGCTATGAGAATGCAGGAAAACCCCATATCTATGGGTAAAATAAATGTCGTCTTAGGGTTGCTTGCCTCCCACTTCCATAGTGTCACAAGCATTCGTTAATCGTTCCTCACAGGTTGGCAGAATGACTACCTCCACTTTATAGATTGGTAAAAACGGAAAGGTCAGAAAATTTAGGAGCTAATTCTGGCAGGCTGTACTACAGTGTCATTTTTGTTTAGAGGAAGTGGTTTTGAGTGAATCCCCTGACTGTTTCCCCACTCACTGTTCTGAGTTTAGTTTGAAGGGCAGTTTTGGGGTGCACAACTAGATATCTTCCAGTATAGCCTCTTCTGAAAAGACTCTTTTGACTGTCTTGATGAAATCATAGGTTACTGTGTGATTGAGTATCTCACTGAAATGGGTTGAAACAGCCAGATCCCTAGATGTATTTGGTCCCAAGCCCATCAGTTAGGTGCTATTGCTCAGCTGTCATCTTACCCTGTAGGTTCTTGTGTTTCTGCTGTCAGTCATGTCTAGAGGGATGATTCAGCTCCTCAGGCCTTGCACTGCTATAGCTCGGACTGAAGCTTGAGGTTCCCTGAAATAGGATTCTTGAACTCTGAATATATTTTGGCCAAATCCCCTACCATACCATAGGGTAGTTTAAAGATTTTAACATTCACATTTGACCTGTGACCTTGTGGTTTGATGGAGGGTCAAAATCAGCTGTAAGGTATTTTCCATGAGCTTTTTTGCATTTCAGATGAGTTCATTAAACACCAACGTGAGACATGTTATGGGACTCATTTTCTCAATACCTACTATTGGCTTTCCTTTGTTTTAAAATATATTTAGGGTAGGGTCTTGAGCCTGGTTTTATGCCTTAGGGAGTTGAGGGCTATGCAACTAGTGTGACACAGTCCCCTTGGCCACCGTACATAGATCAGAGGCCGTATTTTATTGTGCTGTCCTGATTTTGGCTGGGATAATTTTCTTCCTACTAGCTGGTATAGTGCTGTGTTTTGGATTTAGGATGAGAATAATGTTGATAACATGCTGATGTTTTAGTTGTTGCTACACAGTGTTTTACATTAAGTCAAGGACTTCTCAGATTCTCGTACTGCCCCACCAGCGAGCAGGCCGGGGGTGCACGGGGAGCTGGGAGGGGGCATGGCCGGTACAGCTGACCCGGGCTGACCAAAAGGATATTCCGTACCATAGGACATCATGTCCAGTATATAAACTAGGGGGAAAGCTGGCTGGGGGCCACTGCTCAAGAACTGTCTGGGCATCAGTTGGTGGGTGGTGAGCAATCACATTGTGAATTGCTTATTTTATATATTCTTTTACTGTTATTATTAATTATTATCCCTTCTTTTTCTGTCCTATTAAACTGTCTTTATCTCAGCACATGAATATTACCCACCACCTGCCCAATTCTCTCCTGCATCCCAGTGGCTGAGGGGGAGTGAGCAAATGGCTCTGTGGTGTTTAGCTGCCTGTTGGGTTAAACCACAACACATGCTCAGTTTTGTAACGTATGTACATGTCTTTTGGTCTCTGTTTAGTTGTGGGGCAAGTTGATAACTTAAAATATTCACAAGGTGGTATAATTGTTGCCCTTAATTCATCATTTGCAACAGATAAAAAAATCTTTGCTGATTTTTATTGTTTTTTGAGCAAAGCTGGATAGGCTAACTGGTTTAAAAAAAAAAAAAGTGTAAAATGAAAGGGAAGATCTTCTGCATTTGCACTGATAGCAGAATGTTAGATGAAACCAGGCCTTTTTGTCAGGAAAGAAATTCAGAGGTGCTAAGTCTTTACTTAGAAGGATCTACTATTTTAACGGAGTCAAACAAAGCAACGTTGCTTTTCCACAGATGCCAAATGAGTATGCAGTATTCTGAAGGTGTTTAAAACACTTAAAAGCCTGGGTTTCATTTATTGCATACTTTAGCCAAAGTGTATTAATGTCTCATTAAAGAAATGAAGAGAAAGGAAGAGAAGACAGGGAACTGAAAATTGTGTGTAAATTGAAAATGTTATACATGGTGTCTACAGAGTGGAATCTCTCTTAGTGGATGGTCCCAATCGGTTGCAAGTAGGGAGCAATGGGAAAACACCTTATGACTGAAATTGTCCACATATATTATATGCAGTCTGTTGTATTTAATACAATTTTGAGGACAAAATTGCTGGGCTCAGTAAGAAATCTATACCTAAGGTGGAAAAAAAAGAGTATGTTTTCTGCAAAATCTTTGTGATATATCTCGAAGTGCTGTATCTAAGGAAGGTTTGAAAGTGTACCGTTTCTCTTTTTCTACTACTGCCTGTACAGAAATTGAAGAGCAGCAATTTTTTTGATTTGGTAAGGTGAACCAAAGGTCCTAATGCTTTGGAGTGGTCTAATCAATTAATAAATTAGCATGAAGCAGCATCTGTCTCCTCCTGCCCAAGACTGCATGTCTGATAACAGTGTAATTGCTTGGGCTATAAGAACCTGTAACATCATGGGAAATGTATTTGGTCCAAACGTGTCTTACTGAAAAGCTCGAGAGCAGGACTGCTTCAAAATATCTGAAGTTACATTTGTTAAAGTGAGTCTGTGTTCTCAAATTTTACAATAGTAACTTAGTAAATTAGTTATATTACGGAAATAATTTAAGTCGTATCTAAGTTTATGAAGGTTAGTGTGGGTAATAGTAGATTCTGAGTTCTTCTGAAGTGTGGAATAGGTAGATCTTTTCTGCTATACTAGAATAAAATTTAAAGGGCTCAGTGGTCTAAAAGTCCCTTTACTCAACAAATGTTCCCTTCCATTTTAGGTACAAGGGGTGGTTAACCATCCTTTCTTAAGTTTTACTGTCATGTATGCTGTAATTTTTTCTATAGTACATCTGGGGAAAGTGCTCATTTGAGGATCATAAGCAGTTGCCTCCAGTTTTGTATTGGTGGCATTATGAAATTGTGATAGCTAGAATAATTTGGTATCTGTCACTGACCTTTTCCAAAGATATTTAATGTGTATGACTTCAGCTGCTAGAATAATTCCTTAATACCATGCAGATATTGCAATTGGTGAATCAGGGCCCAAAGGAGATGTTTAGAAACTGATCAGTAGGTGTGCATCAGCCTCAAGTATCTCAGTTTGGCAGTTCAGTTTAGTTCATTATTTGTCAGAAAAATGGAGGATTAGCTAGAGGCAAGACATGTCTCCACATGTGGAGTGCTGTTCTGGTTTGCTTGGTAATGCTTCCCTCCATTATTGCCGTTCTTGTTCTTCAGTGCTTCTGTCTCAGATCCTGCTGCTTCTCCAAAGCAGAGACTTTGCTCCAGTAATCGGAGAAGCATGTAATAAAACTTGATCTCTATGACAATTAAATAGTAAAAATTTATAAAAATGAACCAGAGAGGTTCATTTACACTGTTAGATGCAGGAGCGTCTTAATGTGTTCACCTGTGTCTTTATTTCCTTAGCCTAGGGTTGTATCTATGGGGTAAATTAAAGGGTAAGGATTATTTACATCTGGTGATATTAATTAAAGTTAGAGAAAAAGCTATTACTTTCTGCCTTTCCTTTCTGCCTTCATAACAGAGGAATTTTCTTATTTCCTGCTCATCCCCTCCACAAAATGGACAGATTATCCGTGCTGACCTTATAGGAATCCCAGCGATGTGGCTCCCAGCTTTCTGCCAGTTCCAGGTCTCTTGGGATTTAATTTTGTAGTGAAGAGAATAGAAGAAGGGGTAATGATGATCTGTCATGCTTTAGGATGGCTGCTGCTTCCAGGTATGCTCAGAAAAATTTCAGCTGTTTGAATTGCAGTAGCTGTTTCCTTTGATGTTAGATAACGATGTGAGCTCTTTGCCTGAAGATATTGTCCTAGGTACCCCTCTGACATGAGGTCATATTCAAGGTTCTGATTCTTCTCTTCAAAGCACCCAGCAGCAACATGTCCAAGGAGACACTGCTTTGCTGCGGTATCCAACTGACATAAAATTCTGCAATAAATTATGACAAAACCATCAAATCTCTTAAGAGAACAGTTGATGTGTTTTAGTGCTGACATGGTTTTAGACAGCTGCGGATTCACTACCTTCAGGATCCTAGCATAAAACTCACTTCTCTTTAAAATTTTTTTTCTAGTGTCAGTGTATAATAAACAGAAATTCGAAATGCGTGTTCCTGACTTACCTCTAAGGGGGGGAAAAAAAAAGGAATAGCAACATGTCAATAGTACTACCAACGTGTGGAGGTGCCCTAAGGATGAACCTGGTGTCATACCTGAACAGACAAACTGAAAAGCACAGAAATCAACCAGGATATAAAGCAAACCAAGAACTATTTCGCATCTTCTAAAAGAAGGTGCAGAAAAACGATTTTGTGTCTTGTGTAAGTGTTGCAAGACTGAGTAGTCCAGGGGTTTGTTATAAAAAATGTAAACTCAAGAATTTGCTAAACTTGGAGACTAAACCCATAAACAATATGATTTACTGCAGTTCACCGATTCTGTGCTCTGTACAGCCAAAGTGCCGTGTGTTGCAGCTTGTGGTTGTGTTCTTCCAGTGCTTTTTGAGTGGCTTTTGGGCACACAACCTGACACTCTGGCTGCAAACTGAGGTGTGCTGGGAAACACTGTGCAGCTTTGTGCTCCTCTTGCATAGCACTGGGATTGGGAGAGCACTCATGGAGATCAAGTGCTGATGTTCAAATGTAAGCTCAGTCGAAGTGGAACTGTTCAATATTCTCACGGTGCAAAAAATGCTAAACAGAACTTTCCCTGAAATCTAGAAGTATCCTTCCCACATATTGGTCAGCCACAAAGTCAAACTGACAAAGAAATGGTTCTGTAAAAAAATTTTTTTAGGTATGTTGTGGTTTTTACAGAGGAGTTCAGATGTGTAATGTTTGGTCATATAATGTTAAAAGTAGCCATGGAACAGATTCTGCCTTAGAGCACATGAGGGCGAAGTAAGCATTTGGAGAAGGTTGAGGTAATTCTGTGGTGAATATGTGACTTTCCTCTGCCCTAAACATAATGCAGCAGAAAAGGCCCAGAAAGAAAA
The DNA here is from genome assembly GCF_000687285.1 of Phaethon lepturus. Taxonomy (NCBI): domain Eukaryota; kingdom Metazoa; phylum Chordata; class Aves; order Phaethontiformes; family Phaethontidae; genus Phaethon; species Phaethon lepturus. Next base: position 7,046 of record NW_010540069.1, on the reverse strand, counting down.
AGAAAAAAAAAAAAAAGTAGTCAAGGACTTTTCCTAGGTATCATATGCATTCCTTTCTCTTGAATTACTAGGTTTTTTTTCTTTCTGCATATCTGACACCAAATGACTATAGCACCTTTTATGTTCCACAGCCTCTTTACTTTTAGTTTAATTGTAAAACATGCAAAGTCCTACGAAAGGGCAAATATGTGAAATATAGGTGGGCAACTAAAAGGACAGTCATCTTAAAAAAATAAATGAAGGAATGTTATCAGCAAACAAATAGCAAGCCCCAACACATCTCTGCTGACTTCTATAAAACTTCTGTATTTTTTACACTTTACTCAATATTTATCAGTTTCATCAGCCTTGAAATGGGAACTACAATCGCTTTGAAAAATGGATTCGAGTTTAGTTTCACTCTACTTTCTGTAAGCAGCACTGTGTCTTCTGCTGAAATGCTATTTGTGACTTCAAGGAGGATTCTTAGTAAATTATGACCTATACCTTCTCCCTCCCATGAAAACAATAGGAAGGGGGTGTTTTTTTAGCAGACCAATACTTTCCAAAATGTAACTTTCCTTTATTGGAGGAACATGGAGTCGAGGTTGTAATTGCTTTGGTCTTGCAGCACTAAGGTTAGGGTAGTCTAGACCTCATTAGAAATCAAAATTTGGATCAAAACTATCAGCTCAAGCATAAATAATCTATTTTCCCTTGCTCATAGCAAGACACTTATCTTCCATTGTTCCTGTGGGTGAGAGACGATTTGTTGAGGGGTTTGTGGCATGGATACAGCATACGAATGCCACATGTTCCGAGCAGTATGGATGAGCACTAAAAAAAAAAAGCTGGTGTGAGAACTGATACAAGCTGTGATATATCTAGTGAAATACTCATCAGGAACGATCTACAACAGCCATTTAGGCATGCCCACTAAGAATTGGTCAGTTACTCAGCTTACCCTGAGCCATCTCATCTGTCGGTTGAGAACCTGTAATGTTAAGACTGAATGAGCGTGCATTGAATGTGTGTTGGTTAAGGAATACTAGACAGCCCAAAGTTTTAGTCTCTTAAAGTTACTACTTTTCAGTGAAACTAACCAACTTGTCTAGGCTTGGTGGACAGGCTTTGTGCCAGAAACTTCATCGTGTTCGGGAGCCGTGCCACAAATGCAGTTCCAAGCCCACCCAGGTGTCTCCTGTGCTCACTCTGCGTTGGTAAATCTCAACTTTTTCCCCTCACCGGCTTTGCGTATCCTGCTCCGTGCCGATTTCTTTAGAGCTAACGTGGAGCCTATCCATGTTTTATAATAAACACTCTCTGTATAGTTAATTCTTTTCATTTGCCCTCCTGCTGTTTTTTTTTTGTAGGTCTTGCATTGCTGTGAGTTTCCTGTTTTTGTCAGTCGTGTGACTGCTGTAATTATTGCACATGCGCATGATTGCCCTGACCCCAGCGCAGCCCTGCATTTGCAGTTAAGTGCATTAAGATCAGGAATTTACTGTTTAATCCTTCAGTTCTTCTAGGAAACAAGATTCTGAATTATACAGAGGCACACCATCATATGAACAGCATTGGAATAAAAAAATATTTAATGCTAACAGAGAGAAAATATTCTTAAACAGGAACTGAGGCCTTGATCCAGTTTTTGACAGTTATCAGCCATGCTTTTGCGAACTTGCAATGTGCAGGATTGCGTCTGAATTTAGCTGACGCGGGGTAAATTTTTAAGTCTGCATTCTTGTTGGAATCCCAACTTTAGAAAAGTAAATAACCTGGAAAGTTAAAAAATAAAAAAGGGTAACTGCAATGGAGTTAAAGAATGCAACACTAAATATATGCTGTATGTATGTGATATTGTCTGTAAATATGATCACTCCCATTTGTCATGCAAACTAAACAAGCCTAAATCTGCAGTTTTCAAGTTTCTTTTTTTGACAGGAAACTGCACAGACTTGTTTTAGTTTGTTCCATCTCGCTGTTCTTTTCTTTCTCCAGGTAGAAGCTAACAACATAAAACCTACTGTTCTGATAAAGCACCTGTAGCCTAAATATTTAGAGTTGTTTGTCTTTGGTCTGGGATTCTATCTACCTTTTCAATCCATTTTTATATTATGAAATATTGAAGTTTTGTATGACATTTATCATCCTCCAGCTGAAGGAAGAAAATTCATTACTGGCAGTAAATGAATGCAGCCATACTGCTATCACTGAAATAACATCTGCTTATGTGGGGGAAACTTTGGTCCAATACTTTATTTTCTACATCAATAGGACTAAATTTGGAACTGTAATTATTTTTTTTTTCTACATAATAATGCTAAATATTTGCAGCAATTGAAAATCAGTAACATTTTATAAATAAGCATATCATATAAACTCGAATATGCATTCCTGTGGACCTTTAAATCCTGCTTTCAGCATAAAGACAGATTGTTGGTGTAGGAAATTAAAGCTGCCTTACTGCAGCTATTTTGTCCAATGTTCTATCACAGACCCATATTAATATTTTATCCCCTTTAATATTATTACATGATGCAGGATTTATTTAAATGGATTTGACGGGCCTCTTGGTTGGCTTGACAACCAGAGGGAAAAATTAATGTTCTGCATTTAATCTCAGCTCAAGGCGCTAAATTATTTTGGAGGTCGAAGCTGTCATGCATATCATGCTAAATTATTGAATGTAATAACTATTAGCCTGATGTCTATTTATAGATTATTTTTTTTTAAATTGTTGTTTACTTCATGCATCTTCAGCTAATTTTGAAGGGAACATCTCTTAAGTTTTCCTCATCCAGTACAGTACTACTGTATCTTTTACAGATACAGCACTGGAGCTTATTTAACCAGCAATAGAAAAGGAGATGATGGAGTCAGCAGTCTTTAAAACTGTGGAAATAAAATAGCTTTCATGCTGATGAATTGCACCGTGTACACAGCCTGTGTAACATACGCAGTCTTAACTACTCTAGTTCAAATATATTTAACTTTAAAAGTTCATAAAGGAAAGAATTATTTCCTTGTTTTTACTTTTATTGAAGAGCC
>NW_010540069.1:0-3985 GCF_000687285.1 Phaethon lepturus | reverse complement strand
AACCGCTAAGCATGTAACTTAGAAACACGGAGTTAAAGCTTAAGGACAGCGGCGTGTTACCTTAAGAGTACCATACGCTTTAGGAACAATGTAATGTAGGATAGACTGAACGTTATTAGCAGTTATTTAAAGAATGCTACAACAGGAATTGCCACATTAAAGCTTAAGACAACATAATTATTCTCACTGGTGTTGGTACATGTTTTCATAGCTTTGCATCTCTCCAGCTGTCTTGATCTGCCATTGCTAAATAACCTCCAGAGGTGTGATAACGTATATAGTCTAGAACACCGTTAGGCTTATAGGCCTGTTTGTATCGCAAGGGCTCTGAGGAAAACCAGTTTCTAGAAGTGGGTGTGTGTGACACATCACTGTCTTCTGAATTGCCTCTTCTCTCTCCTGGTATAAGAATCAGTTTCTCACCTCCGTTTTATTCTTAACTTTTGAGTATGGAACTAAGAGGTACTTTGTCTGTATCATTTAATAGCAATCCTTATATGATGCTCTGTGAAGTCAAGCTTCTGTAACTATTTCCCGTGAAGCCGCATCAATAGTCACCAATGGATAGGAATATAAGGATGTATTCCTATATATAATACAATACAATGTAAGGAAGCGCTAACATCTGGAGGACTTTGTCTTCCTAGCAGTGAGTAGTAATGGACCAAAAATATTTCCGTGCGATCCAGCAGTGCATGCTTATCACAAATGAAGGTGTGGAGACCATTGTACTGGTTGTATTGTGAGCTGACATATTTTTCTGTTTAGGTGTTTAACAGAGAGAACTCATCCTATGGTATGTCTTGTAGGGTCCACTGTCAATATTAGAACAGTTAATGTAATAAACTGACTCCTATCAGGCATTGGTATAACCGGAGTAACTGCAGCGTTACCTTGTCATTCTGACAAAATAAAATTAAATGCATCCTTGTACAAAAGCCCACATAAAATTTTTTTTTTTTAGATTTGTGTTACTTTGAACCAAGACAGGATGAACAAATACATTTTTTTACATAACTGTGATTTAAATAGTTCTGCTGTTCACTGTTTTGACTGCAGTAGAACGATATGTTTTCTTAGCAAGAGTTAAATTTTCCTTTGGTGTTTTTTTTAATATACCCTCTAAACCCCAGCCCACATACATCTCACACTAACTCTTCAGCTGCTGCAAGTTCATTGTTGTAACACAGGACTTGAAACTTCCCTTTAGCAGAGTCTATTGAACAGCTTGAATTAAAAACAGAAATGGATAGCTGGAATAATTGCCTTGGCATCCGTACACAAATGTCTGTAGCAAAGCTGGGGATAAAGCCTTAGGGAGCTCAACTCTGTGTGCCTTGACCACAGCCCTTCTTGACTTGAGGGAAAAGAGTTGTGTCCCTTCACTTCAAGAGCCACACTGTCCTTTCTAAAAGATTTTCAGTTACTTAATAAAACTTCTCTTTGAGATTGGAAAGAGGGATGGGAAGAAGCCAGTTCTTTCCTTTCTCTTGATGCCTCCTTCCCTCCTTTTTTTTTTTTAACTTGGTATTTACAGCTGGAGAAAATAACCCTGATGGTGACATTAATCCTGTATGGACTTTTTTCCACTTTTCTCTAAAAAATATTGGAAAAGGAAAGGAAAGGTAGTAAGCAGGATTTTCTGATACAGGAATAAATACATAGTCCATTTAGTGTCCTCAGTATTGTGTTTCTGATGGTAATGATTGCTAGGTAGTTTAGATATTTTTTTTTTTTTTTGGTAAAAAACCAAAACCAAACCAACCAAACAACACCCCCCCCAAAAAACCCAAACCCCAAACAAAACCCCCATGATGAATGTTGTGGAATAGCCCCATAACTTAACTTGAACTTTAACCTCGATTGCTTTTTAAATGAAGTGGATCTGGATTGGTTTTTTTGGCCAAAGGTATTTTCACCAATGCTGATCCTTTCCTTACAATGTTTTAGTTACTGAAGCATGCTGTTTTCCAGAGCTTTTTCTCACTGCTTTCTGTACTTAGTGGACTAGAGAAAACTGAAGATAGGTGTTTCTTTTTTTTTTTTTGTGGAAAGCTGTTCTAAACAAGTACAGCTGGTAAAGGACACATGCAGGTCCAGACAAACAGTAGGAGCCTGTGTATGCTTTGCTTTCATCTTCATTATTTATTATTTTTATTTGGTCTGAATTACCTAAAATATTTATTACCTAGAAGACATTTTTTTTCCTTACGTGTGGTTTCTCCTCCAAGTCAGGTAGCGTTTCTTGCTAAAATTGCTGGGTATTTAACTGTAAATAGAAGAACATTGAGTCTTAGTTAATTGCTGGGGTGTATTACTACTAATAATTTTACTAAATTACTTCTTATTGCTATCTTATCTTACTTTCTGTCATATTGCTACTCTCTAAATTCCTGATCCACAATGGAGATGTAAAGGCAGTCCACTAACTCTCTGGAGGTGAAGTAAGATTTGTAGTTTTAAAACTGCAGGAAATTCAGTCTTGGACCAAAATTATAAATAGGCGCTAGACTCCCTTATTCATCACAGCTTGCATTTTGCTGTGCACTGTGAAATGCTGATTAAAAAAAAAAAGTATGGCTGTATAGCAGACTAGAATAGTTTTCTGGATACAGTAGGTAAGTCATAGCTTTCTGGGCTGTGTTTCTGTCATTTCCTCTTCCCGTGAGTTAACATGACGTGCCGCTGTTACACAGTTACGGTACGTCTTCACAAGCAAAGAGGAGTCTCTCCTTCAATCTTGTGACCTCAGTTGAATGAACTTAGTATGATTAAATAGTCATCTCTTTAGTTTGGTCAGCTAACGTGGCTTTAGATTTTCTAGCCTCCTCCTAAACAGTGCTTTTCAATCATCTCGCACCCATTCACTTGAGTAAAGGTGACTAAAAAAAGCGCATTTGGTTTTTTGCTCATTGAGACCTAGCCTTAGAGAAACTAGTTGGGAAGGGGCCTGAGGATGCCAAGTTCCACCTTTCTTCAAAGTCAATGGTAGCTTTGCTATTACTTTCACAGGATCACAAACATAGTATGAGAACATGATTTCTCAAGCTATTTCACTAATTAAAAATTGATTTTTGGCTTTGTGTGGATTAAAGCTGCTAGATACAAAGTTGTAGGTGGCTTTATGTTTCCGCCCTGCAAACCCAGTTGCCGTACAGCTTGTACAAGAAGCCAGATGGTTCTGGCTTAGCCATGTAATATCTTATAGTTAGTACATCAGTATGGGTGAGTGCAACAGAACAAGGAAGAGAACCTGAACTTAAGCCAGTACAATCTATTTCTGTGTGTTGTTCAGAGGTAGGAAATCCATGTGTGTTTTTAGCTTTCTACTGCTGTAGATATATAATGAGAGGTTGTACTTTCTCAGATGATAGCATTCAACTGGAAAAACAAAACAATTTGGGGAAAAAGGTACTGTTGTCTCCTTATAATGCATAGAAATCTGCTGCATAGTGATTATGGAGCGGTTGGTCTTGAGAGTGCTCACAGGGCACCTGCAGGACAACCAAGGGATCAGGCCCAGCCAGCATGGGTTCATGAAAGGCAGGTCCTGCTTGACCAACCTGATCTCCTTCTATGACCAGGTGACCTGCCTAGTGGATGAGGGAAAGGCTGTGGATGTTGTCTACCTGGACTTCAGTAAAGCCTTTGACAGTGTCTCCCACAGCATTCTCCTGGAGAAACTGGTGGCTCGTGGCTTAGACAGGTTTACTCTTTGCTGGGTGAGGAACTGGCTGGATGGCCAAGCCCAGAGAGTTGTGGTGAACGGTGTTAAATCCGGCTGGCGGCCGGTCACAAGCGGTGTTCCCCAGGGCTCGGTTCTGGGGCCGGTCTTGTTCAATATCTTTATTGATGATCTGGATGAGGGAATCGAGTGCTCCCTCAGTAAGTTTGCAGATGACACCAAGTTGGGTGGGAGTGTTGATCTGCTGGAGGGTGGGAGGGCACTGAAGGGGGATCTGGACAGGCTGGATCAGTGGGCTGA
>NW_010540068.1:0-5762 GCF_000687285.1 Phaethon lepturus | reverse complement strand
CTGGGACTAGTACTCTTTAATATCTTCATCACTGACATCGACAGTGGGATGGAGTGCACTCTCAGCAAGTTTGTAGAAGATACCAAGCTGAGTGGTGCAGTTGAGATGCCTGAGGAACGGGATGTCACCAAGAGGAACCTGAACAAGCTTGAGGAATGTTCCTGTGTGAACCTCATGAGGTTCAACAAAGCTAAGTGCAGAGGGTCCTGCACCTGGGTTGGGGCAACCCCCGGTATCAATACAGGCTGGGGTATGAAGGGATTGAGAGCAGCCCACCCTGCTGAGAAGGACATGGGAGTACTGGTGGACAAAAAAGCTGGACATGAGCCGGTAATGTGCTCTTGCAGCCCAGAAAGCCAACTGTGTACTTGGCTGCATCAAAAGAAGTGTGCCAGAAGGTCAAGGGAGGTGATTCTGCCCCTCTACTTCGCTCTGGTGAGACCCCATGTGGAGTACTGTGTCCAGCTCTGGAGTCCTCAGCACAGGAAAGACATAGTCCTGTTGGACCAGGTCCAATGGAGATCCACAAAGATCATAAGAGAGATGGAACATCGTTGTCTGAGGACAGGCTGAGAGAGTTGGGGTTGTTCAGCCTGGAGAAGTGAAGGCTCCAGGGAGACCTTATTGCAGCCTTCCAGTACTTAAAGGGTGTCTGTTGTGATAGGACATGCAGTAATGGTTTTAAACTAAAAGAGGGCAGATTTAGACTGATAATAAGGAAGACATTTTTGACAATGAGGGTGGTGAAACACTGGCCCAGGTTTCCCAGAGATCACAGAATCACAGAATCACTAAGGTTGGAAAAGATCTTTAAGATCATCAAGTCCAACCATCAACCCAACACCACTATGCCCACTAAACCATGTCTGAAGTGCCACATCCACATGTTTTTTGAATACTTCCATTGATGGTGTCTCCACCACCTCCCTGGGCAACCCTTTTTAAGATGTGGTAGATGCCACATCCCTGGAAATATTCAAGGTCAAGTTGGACAGTTGAGGATGTCCTTGTTCATTGCAGGGGGATTGGGCTCAATCGTTTTTAAAGCTTCCTTCCAACCCAAACTATTCTAAGATTCTATGAACTTCTTCGATATACACAAAATCGCAAAACACATACTAACTGTGAACCAAGGTCTAAATATTAGACAATCTGAAAATGGTACAGAGATACAGATTCAAATCTATTCTGAAGGCCTTATAATTATACATATAATTGCAGTTTCTCCTTCAGTTAATTTCCAGTATTCATTCTATTTACTTAAACCAGTTCACTGGATAAAGAAGCTTGATAAATGAACGAACAGTTGGGGAGTGGTGTAAGGTATTCACCTGCCAAAAAAATGACAAGAGTTCCAGGGGGGAAAAGACGCTTATATTTATTAGGATATCAACATTAAACCTGTTTTACATATGCATGAAATAGATTAAGACATTTCTCAAAATGGAGGAGTAAGTATTCTTTTTAAAGAATTACCTTTTTATAAAGGCGTTTACATAGCAATTCACTCCTCTTTTTTACTATAGCCAGCTACCTATGAAATAATCTTGTAGGTCATCACAGTTCAGCCTACTGAAATTCTGTGTTGAAAGGAATAATTTCAGTACTTACCAAGGCACAAGGAAGGAGAGACTGTGCACATATCTGGCAATGTCCTTAAACCCTTAGTTTCTGTATGCATGTGCATTTGAACATGTACCCCTTCCTTTCCCCTTTTCTGCCTTATGACAGTACCTTTGCTAGTATTTTTGTCGGGCTTCATGCATGGAAAGTTTTAAAATGTTAGATGGGATGGCATATCATGGAGTTAACATCCTTTCAGTCTTCATTACTTTTAACAAATTTTTTGTGTTCTATTATCTGAAAAGCAGGTTTTTTTCTGCTTTACACTTTTTTCTAAGGAAAAAGAAACATGTATTCTCATACAATTGTTGTGTAAAAACTGAAATCTTAAAGCTAGCTTTCAGGCTAAATGGAGGAAACCTTGGGAAAAAAAAAATAAATCAGAGCTTCCTTGATTTGCAGCACCTTTGCCCTCAATTCTAAATACTTGACTACTTACATTCTTAGAATACTTAGGGATTTGTATAAAACCCCCAAAAGATTTCACAAATTCAAAGACAAAAAAAAAAAACCCCAAAAAATCATAGATGCCATATTCCCTAGGTATTTCTACTTAAACACTTAATTGAAAGAACTCTGAGTAACCTTAAAAAAGCCCCTGAAGATTTTCTATTCAAATTTCAACTCAAACTCTGCCCATTATGCCTACAAAATGTCACCAAATATATTCCCTTTGTGTTTTTTAACCATCCCTTAGGTAGCTAATAATGTCTTAGAATTAAATAAGCTCACTTTCATTTGCTGCTGCTACAAAAAAATGGACGGAGTAAGCTAAACAACAGAATAGGGAAAAAAATGTTCTGAAGAGATAAAGAGAAAATAAGTAGGCTGAACTAAAACAGCAATAGTTCCCTACATCAAAGTTTTAGTGTTTTATTTGTTTGGTTTTCTTAAGGTTTTGGGTTTTTTTCAAGTTTTAGCATTTGAAGCCAATTGAGAATTTCCTCTCAATCTCTCAATTACCATTTGAGAACAATAATTGTACATGTCATCAGTGAGACAACTAACTTATTTGTACTTGAGATAATTTTAAACCAGAAACAGCTGCATAACGTTCTGGCTTGTACTTTACAGAAAGTGGTTATGACTGCATTTTCCTGTCAGGCATGTCGTGTTCTGCAAGGGGATACAGGGAAAGGAGTGGGGATTGTGGTGAGGGGCTCTTCTGGATCTCAACAGGAAAGTTCTGACAGCAAATGGCGTAATGACAGAATAAAAAGAGGAGTATAGGTAGGACTATGTCCCTGCAGATGCTGGGAACACAGCTTTTTCGCATCATCGGACAGATCCCAGATAGGTTTTCCCAGGGCATGCTGCACAGATAACATGGTGTCTTTTATGTTGTGTAAAAACAAAAACCATATAACTTCTGTTAACAGACTGGAATGTTATCTCTGTCATAACATGAAGCAGCGTGCAGTGCAGGCTGAAATGAGGCACCCCAGCACGTTCCCTTACAGCAGCTGCTCATATCATCCTATGAGCTTTTCAGGCCCAAAAGAGCAGACCATGTATTGCCCAGGGTCACTAACTCCTTGTATAAAATGTCTTCTCCAAGTGTCCCAGTGCATACGGATTGAAACACTGCTTGTATTAAACACTGTTGCAAACCCAGAGGTTCAGCTAACCTATGTTGTCCATGGACTGAACATTAATTTGAAGTATACAATTGTCTGATCCACAGTAGCAGGTGGAAAAAAGTAAAAGAGGAAAAATATAATTTGGTAGTACACATGCAATGCTCCTTTAAAGGAAAACAAAACCTTCAACATAAAACAAACCCAGAATATTTAGTGGGTATGTAAATACAAAAGAGGGTACAGAAGAACTCTGAAAAATGAATGCTGTGTTAAAATGCATGAAAATCAAGGGCATTTACTCATAAAGAATTAGTATTCAAGCACTATTAGGGGATCACAGCTTCAGCAAAGGCTGAGACAACTTCAGATAAAATTTCAATCAGCAACACAACAGCTTGTAATCACGCTGCAAATTTTCGGAGATTATAAGTTTTTCTCTCTTCATTCTTTTTTTCTTCCCTGTACATTTATTGAAATTGTGTGTGTATAAAGATATAAATATGTGCATTCCACTTCATACACACATATTTGGTATAAGTGGTCATTTTCTTATTCCCTACATATGCTTCAACGACATAACCAGGACCTAATAAAAAAAAGTCTTTCAAGATTTTTGTAATAAACTTATTCTCTCTGTGCATTGCACTATTTTACAGCAACTGCTTTTCTGAAAAGGCCTTCAGAGGTACTTCTGGAGGTTTGTGGGAAAATCAGAGCCATTGAGATAGAACTTGTATAACCTACCAAATTTATATGGGTTTTTTTCTACCTCTATAAGAAGTAAAAACCCCATCTTTCTTCATTTTGGATTTTGAAAGATTCTTATGTTGCATCTCCTTGGAATAACTTTATCTTGTATTATGCTACTGATAACATTTATATGAGAAAATCCTTTAGAATAGGTGTGATACATTTTTCAATTTTGGTTACACAAAACATCCCAGCATAGGCAGAACAACCTACATTAAAATGCAAACCAAAGTAAACCAAACCAAAACTTTACTCATATTCTGTTTTGTTTTGAGTTTTTGCCAAAAAAATACACTCTCTGATTCATAATGTTGGAACACTATTTTTTTGGGTATACATTCAATAAATCACCAAAAAAAGAATGTTCAGACACTCTTCAGAAAATATACATAAGCATTTGTCAGGTTGTTAAAATGATACATTTATTTCTGACAGTTCATTAATTAAAAGTTCATAAAAGTTTCATTAAGGGGTTCATGATCACTCGTATACTAGAAATGTCTCATTCTATTTTCATATTCTTGTATGAAATATATATGAATAGATCATATGGGGATGTAATGCCAGTTTAAGAGACAATAAGATAAAGATTATTAGTGACAGTGGTCACATGGTTAATAGCACCTCAGAGAGCTAAAACATAATTATCCTTTACTTTTACATATGATTGATTGAGTTACATCTCTTGGTTCTGACCTCTAATGAGTACCAGTGACATTTCTTAAAATGCTTAAAATGGTTTATTACACTGGTCTTGATTGCTCATTGTCTTGTAACCAATTAAAATATCTAACCACAGCATTTGTTGATGCCAAATATTAAAGTGCTGCTTGAAGTCTGCACATTGTACTACAGCTTGCACATAGCTAATAGAGAATGGAGAGGTTCAGAAGAAAAGATGAGGATCAAAATGAAATTTATTAGTCAACATTACTAACTTTATATATCTGGGAATTATAAAATTGTTATGTGCAGTTGAGGTCAACACAACTTTTTAAACTATTTCTAAAATATTCCACTTGAAAAGGGACATAAATTACATTTTTAGAGCTGATCTATGTTTACGGCATCACAGGCCTTCCTTTAAATAAAGGTTAAAAAGTTAAAAGGTCAGGTTTTCCCAACAGAGTGCCGGATTTTAAGAAGTTTAATTTCCTTTCCAGCACATATGTCGATCTGTATGTCAATCCAGATCCAAATTTAAGTTAATTATTCTATGGTGACACACTATTCTAGTGTGTCAGCTGCACCACTCAGCTTGGTGTCTTCTGCAAACTTGCTGAGGGTGCACTCCATCCCACTGTCTATGTCACTGATGAAGATATTAAAGAGTACTGGTCCCAGCACCGGCCCCTGAGAGACACCACACGTCACTGATCTCCACCTGGACATTGAGCCATTGACCAGTACCCAATCCATATGTCACCATCCAACCAATTCCTCATACAGACAAAGTCCACACATCAAATCGTATCTCTGCAATGTAGAAAGCATGTTGAGGGGGACTACGTGTAAAAGGCGTTATAGAAGTCCAGATAGACGACATCCATAGCTCTTTGCTTGTCTACTGATGTGGTCATTCCATCCGAGAATGCCTTAATGATCTTAAATGTCCTTTCCAAACTTGATGATTTTGTGATTCTATGATTCTGTGATCTCCGGGCAACCTGGGCCAGTGTTTCACCACCTTCATTGTCAAAAATGTCTTCCTTATTATCAGTCTAAATCTATTCTCTTTTAGTTTAAAACCATTACTGCTTGTCCTATCACAACAGGCCCACAGTACTCCACATGGGGTCTCACCAGAGC
>NW_010540067.1:420-1806 GCF_000687285.1 Phaethon lepturus | reverse complement strand
CAGGGAGGTCCCGTTCCCCCCTCCCCCCCCCGAACACAGGGTCAGGCTTAGGGCTTGGGTCAGGCTAAAGGTCACAGCTGGGGTCAGGGCTAGAGTCAGGTTGGGCTTAGGTTTAGGCTTAGGCTTAGACTTAGGGGTCGGGTTGGGCTTAGGGGTCGTGTAACGACCGTTAGGGTTAGGGTTAGGCTTAGGGTTAGGATTAGGCTTAGGCTTAGGGTTAGGCTTAGGGTTAGGCTTAGGCTTAGGGTTAGGCTTAGGGTTAGGGTTAGTTTTAGGGTTAGGATTAGGCTTAGGCTTAGGGTTAGGCTTAGGCTTAGGCTTAGGGTTAGGGTTAGGGTTAGGCTTAGGGTTAGGCTTAGGGTTAGGCTTAGGCTCCACATTTAGTGCAGGCTTAGGGTTAGGCTTAGACTAAAGCTAAGGCTTAGTGCCAGGCCATTTGCTTCAATTCCGGGCTGTGTTGCCATTAGGCTTTGGCTTAGGCTTAGGCTTAGGGTTAGGCTTAGGCTTAGGCTTAGGGTTAGGGTTAGGGTTAGGCTTAGGCTTAGGGTTAGGCTTAGGGTTAGGGTTAGGATCAGTGTTAAAAGCATTAGGGTTTGCCTTAGGGTTAGGATCAGGTTGAGGGTTAGGATTAGCATTAAAACCATTAGGGTTAGTCTTACGGTTAGGATTAGTGTTAAAACTGTTACGGTTAAGCTTAGACTTAGGATTAAGGTTAAGAGCATTAGGGTTAGGATCAGGTTGAGGGTTAGGATTAGTGTTAAATCATTACGGTTAGGCTTAGTGTTAGGATATGGGGTTAGGACCGTTAGGGTTAAGAGCAGGTTTAGGGCTAGGATCACAGTTATTGGTTTAGGGGTTAGGGCTTAGGTTTAGGGTTAGGCTTCAGTTTAGGCTTAGGGTTAGTGTCAAAACCATTAGGCTTAGCGTTAGTGTTGAGACCATTAGGCTTAGGATCGGGGTTAGGGTCAGGATTGCAGTTAGGTTTAGGGTTAGAATTAGGTTTGGCCTTAGGCTTGGGGTTGGTGTTAAGACCATTAGGGTTAGGGTTAGGCTGCACATTTAGTGCAGGTTTAGGCTTAGGCTTAGGCTTAGACTGTATCTTTAATGCCAGGCAGTTCGTTTCAATTCCGGTCTCTGCTGCCGTCAGGGTTAGGCTTAGGCTCCACATTTAGCACAGGTTTAGGCTTAGGCTTAGGCCTAGGGTTAGACTAAAGCTAAAACTTAGTGCCAGGCCATTTGCTTCAATTCCGGGCTGTGTTGCCATTAGGCTTTGGCTTAGGCTTAGGCTCCACATTTAGCACAGGTTTAGGCTTAGGCTTAGGCCTAGGGTTAGACTAAAGCTAAAACTTAGTGCCAGGCCATTTGCTTCAATTCCGGGCTGTGTTG
>NW_010540067.1:0-309 GCF_000687285.1 Phaethon lepturus | reverse complement strand
ACCCCCTTGCCTTTTGTTGCAATTCGGGGCTGTGCTGCCATTAGGCTTAGGCTTAGGCTCCACATTTAGCACCGGTTTAGGCTTAGGCTTAGGCTTAGGGTTAGGTTTAGGTTTAGGCTTAGGCTTAGGCTTAGGCTTAGGTCAAGGTCGCGTTGGGTCATCGCGACGGCGCGACGCGCCCGCCGGGCCGCGGCGTGTTTTGACGCGGTCGCTCCCCGGCGGCGCATCGGGGGGCAGGGAGGGGTTTGGGCCACGCTTCCTCCCCGCCGTGCCCGGGTGGGGCTGGGGGCTGGGAGACGCGGGGGAAAG
>NW_010540066.1:0-1089 GCF_000687285.1 Phaethon lepturus | reverse complement strand
GCCGGCTCGTGTGATTTATTCCCTGGCCAAACTAGCCCGAGGAGGGAAAATGCCTTTCTTGCCTTGCATCTAGGAATTGGCTGAACCTTGAGCCTGCAATGCCAGACTGTTCAGATCCATGGATGAGCCTTTGGAGCTTGGAGAAAGTGAGATGGAGCATGAGCCCAGTGAGAAAGCTGATGAAGTGAGAGATCACGTGCAGAAGGAATTTGTGCTACAGTTCCCACCAAAAGCGACCATCCAGGTAGGACACAACAAACCAGGATTGTTCTCCAAAGGCCCAAGTCAAGAGCAACCAGTTGCTCTGGGATTTATGTGTGTGCATCTCTGTACATGAGCGTGCACATGTGTCTGTATGCAAATACATGTCTGCAGGAGCATGCATATGGGTAAGCATGTGTGAATATCTGCATGTCCATGTTCGTATGGGGAAATGGCCATGCCTGTGTCTATACATGGCCTCGCTCTTCCAAGAGGGTCCTCTGGGAGAGAAGCCAAAGCTGCTGAGTGCTGCTGCATGGCACAAGTGGAATGCACACTGCAGGGAATTGATGCTTCTCCTCTCTTTGTCCCTCATGAGACCATGCCTGAGGTCCTGCGTTCAGCCTGGGGCTCCTCGGTGTGTAGGAAAGGGACTGACATGTGGGAACGAGTCCAGTGGAAGCCCCCAAGGCAGTCAGGGGGCTTGAGGACACGATGCACTAAGAGAGCCTGAGGCAACGTTGCCTTAGGAAAAGGATGCTCAAGCGAGATGACACGGGTGTCTACAACTTCGTGCTCTGAGGGAGTTGAAAATATGGATCCAGGCTTTTCTCAGAGTGCACCGTGGTAGGGTGAGAGGCAAGAGACACCATTTGCAACCTTGGAAATTTTATCTAGGTATTAGAAACTCTTTTTCTTTTTCACTTTGATATTCCCCTGAAAATTCCCAAGCACTGGAATGCACTGTCCACAGTTGTTGCGCAGGCTCTGACCTTGGACAGCTTCACGACTTGAGAGACACAGCCCTGACCAGACTGACCTAATGAGACCTGCTCTGAGCAGGGACGTGGAATGCATGATCTGCAGAGGTCCTGTCCAACATAAATT
>NW_010540065.1:0-16276 GCF_000687285.1 Phaethon lepturus | reverse complement strand
TCCCCCCCCCCCCCCGCTTCCAAAACCTTGCTTTGCAAACCCAGTACAAAGTGTTATTGATGATTTCATGGATTTGTGCAAATGTTTTGTGGCCCTCCTTTCCTCTATGGTCTGAGCTTCTTATTGCCTACACCTCTCTCAGACGCATTATGGCATGCTGTCATGGCCATCGTGCTGCAGGAAAGGCTGCCTAACCCTTAGGCAGGAGGGAGGGCTCTCAAGTGACAGGTCCCACAAGGCAACTCAACATTACGGGCTGCTGCAACTTCATGTGGCCTTCAATAAACTTTTCTTCAGTTGGTTTTAATACAAGAAAATTAAATATGGTGATATGAAAATGCTGCAACATCTCTTTCTGGCTTGGGGAAAGAAAGATCTTTTCTGGTTTTTTTTCCAAAATATTTCAAAGAATTTCTCAGAATGTTTTGTCATTTAGTCTGTTCGTGGAACGAAAGTAACATAAAAATATTTGATCTTAGAAAACATTTGAATGAATGTCTCAATCAGTCCCAAAAGGAAGAAAAGGTCCTGTGGAAGATAAGGAAGGAAGTCCCAAAAGACAGTGATGGCACCATGAAATGTTGGGTACAGAAACTGGATCAGGCTTTTGTGTGAATGACAGAGAACTGCTTGTCATGTGTAGTGGAGTTGATGAGACTGAGTAACTCAAATCATCTTTTCTTAGCCTTTTGTCTAGGATGTGCTACTACTTGTTTCCTCTGTGTGGGTAAACGTCCATAAATCCTCCTTTGATACCTGTACTATGCTATTATTTTATTTACCTGAGTTTCTTGATAAAAGGAGTTTTTTTTATTATTTTATTTTGGTGACCAAAGCAGTCAGTTGAAAGTAGCTTGCTAATGTTTCTCACAGATTTTGACTGTGAGAAACTGCATGGATGGACCAGTATCTAAGAAGCGCTTTGGTTTATGGCTTATCACAGAAATGAAATCATACTGCTTTTGTGCAAGCATATACAGATGTGGGTACCCTTCTTAACTATTTCTGAGCTCGTTGTTCCTGTGGAAATCAGCCCTTAGACATAATTACACTCTGTGAAAATAGATGATTGGTTAGAGGAAGAAGATACCATACATGCCCTCAGGAAAAGATTTTGGGTGAGCTCATCCCCTTTTAGACAATAGGTAATCAACAGCAGGGGGATGATGCACAAATGAGCTGGCCATAGAAGAAGTTTCAGATGAGCTTGCATCTTTCTGGACAAGTAAAACAGAAGTGACTTACAAGCCATAGAAACCAGGTATCATTCATTTTAGTGCTTGTAATGTTTTAAGAGAAGGTTTTTCTTCCCCTCTGCCTGATGTTCCCATAGTAGCCATTCATTCAAAGAGACAAGCTCTGAGCCTGAATTAAGGAGTTGACAGAGAAAAGTCTTTCAGTGAGATGTTTGTTTTCCCGCAGTTCTCCAAAGCTTCCAGCCACCTTGCAGAAGTCCTGGCTGGAAAGTGTCAAGGGAAGAAAAGTAATTAAAAATACATGTTAAGTTTAAATAATCTGTTTCTCTGGACTCTGTCAGGTAACTAAATACAGGATCAAGGGATGTTCTGGTCTCTGTTTATGTCATGGTACTATGCTTGGAGCAAGGTTGCTACAGAAAGAAGAGTTGGTGTTGAATAGGATGAGGTTTATGAACTCTGCTTTGTTCACTTTTTGCTTTGACATCCTGTTATCAAATAATTCTTCTGAGGAAAAAGAGATGAGACTGTTTGGATTTCTAGGTCAGACTGGTATTAAACAGAAACAACTAAAATACTTGTATTTCATAGAGTATGGAGTTAATACTCCATGACATTTTGATTTAAAACCTTCCTTTGTTTCAGAACTGGAAGACATTTTAGCATATTTATCAGTACAAAGACCAGGGAGGGGAAGTTCCAGAAGGACCAAAATCCCTTCTTTAGGAACAATGCTATGCTATAAAAACTGTGCTAATTAAATTTGCATATTCTGCAAAGAGAGCTGAAATAACAAATTACTAAGCAATGGGTGTTGCTTAGTCAAATGTCATTTTGACTTTAGTGTAAATGCTCAGCAGAAAGCTTTTGCATGAGATTTAAATCTCTTTCTAAGTCATGCTCCATCTAGTTTCTGGGAGACGGGGGGAAATTCAGCCTTAGTATGTGAGATCAGTAGAAATGATTTGTACTCATCTCTGAAAGCCACTATTATTGAAAGGTGGTCCCCATCTATACTGTGAACTAAACCTAACACCCATCCAAAGTAAACACTAAATCTGTGAGGAGGTCTAAATCAAAATTTGGATGCCATGGCTTATGTGTAACGTCTAAACTTTTCCTTCCATAGTTGGCAGTGTCTTAGATTTATCTCTATTATACTGCTGTCAGTGCTCATTGATTTTGCACACTCCAGCTTGATGGACCATTTAATTAACATTAATCTGTTTTGAATATACAGCCTTCATAGGTAAGATGTGTACACTGTAGTAACCAGTTTCTTGTTAAGTACTATCTTTATGCAATTAACTGTTGATAGCCTATACCTCATTTACAGATAAGTTCCTTATAAATTTCCTGTAGTGTGGCAATTCTTATTTTAACTTTTTTTTAAATGCAAGGTCATTGGCAAAGTTGTAGGTGTAATTTCTTACTGTAAAGGCTGACTTCTAACACCAGTCTGGTAACTGGACTATACAGCTGGTTCTTGAAGATAGGCCTTTGAATCATTTGCCATCTGGTTACTTGGAAGTTTATGGAAAATGAATTTGGTGTCATTCCCCAGATGTCCAGCCTCTTTTGCCATTTATGTTAATTGACCCAGTCTGCTGGCCAACTCCAAAGAAGGGACAAAAAATGAATAGATTGTAGAGATTGAATTTCTCTGTCTCTCACAGAAATGTCTGAAAGCTGGAACTCTCATATTTTACTTTCCAAGCAGATTTCTTCTTGCAGGAGTGAAGGAGTTTGTAGAAAACCTTAATGAGATATTTTTGGTCTTATTTAAAGGAAAGCTGTCATTCCTGGAGAATATGGTGTCTATCAGAGCAGTGGAAATGGACATTCAAGGTGAAAAAGCAATATTAGCCAAGCTGAAAATTATTATAATGGACCACAGAGGAGTAGCTGGTTATAATTTTTTGTCCTATAATCAAGGTCAGGAGGGAAGAACTAAAGATTTATTCCACAGTTTTCGTGTATGTCTGGAATAAAAAATTGTTATGAAGGAAGAACAGGAGTTGCCTACCTTCTCAATGTAGGTATCAAACTACAGAACCGTAGTATCTAATTTGAATCATTCTTTAGGAAGAGGTGAATATAATGACTCAGAATTGTGGAAGGTGAACTTATTGACTCTAAAGAACATTAATATTAGAAATATGAAAAGATTTGTGGTATGCCTACCTCCTATGAAAGCTAATCTCTCAAGTCCCTGGGGTCAAAAAATGGTACCAATTTTGTGATTTCTAGCTCTTTGATTCTAAGATTAACCAGTGTCCAAGAATTTTGCTAAGAGGAGAACTTCACACATGGGAACTTCAATGTTTCTGGGATGCTGCTTACACCACAAGCCCATGCAGACCATATCTTTACAGTGGTAATCATGGGAGGCACGTGCACTCCCAGGACTCAATACGAGAGGAAACAGAATACCCACCACATCAAAACTGGAAATTCAGGTAAGCAGGTGCAAGAAGTAAATTGTTAGCTTTGCCTCATGACTGATTTCTGGTTTTTAAAAGGATTTACTAGGCAGACCTGTGATCCACATCTTAATCACTGCTTCTTAGAAGGATTTATTATTAAATGCAGACCTGCGATCCATATGGTAATCACTTTCAAAGTTTTGGATGCTCTTCAAGGCAAAAGGTCTAATGTCAGGCCTAGATGTAAAATCTCTGGGTATTTCACTGACATTTTTTGGTTTATACAGGCAGAGACTCCATTGAGAGATGAAGTTAAACAAGGGAAAACAGAAAGCAGATGAACAAGTGCTACGCTCCTTAATTCTGTTCTGGGAACTGGTAGCAGCAATGTCAGCAAAATTACTATTTTGCTGGTGTAAGTAAGGCTGTGGCCATCCATCCTCGTACTGACTGGAGATATTATTGTACCCAAGCTGCTCATTGTTTGCCTGCCCCCATCCACAGTCTTGCAGATGAAAACAACCATGCCACCACTTTTGACGCAGCTGGACATCCTGAAACCCTGGGTGGACTGAATCCACTGGCCACGTTGGGAGCAAGTGGAGAAGGGAAGTGACCCCTGATTTTCCTACCTGCAATATGGGGATGGTGAAAACTCCTGTCAAAGCGTAGGCAACAAACAGCTGTGAAAGCGATGGCACACTCAACCTGCAGGACTGATGTGTGCAGATGTCAAAAGCTTATTTTAGGTTGGTGTGCTGCTACGGTTGTTCCTATATAGCAGGAAGGTTTTCCTAGTGAAAACAGGTTTAAAATATTCCATAGACAGTAGCATGAAAGTATGTGTTCCAAAAACCTGCATGTAATGAATATGCAAGATGTTGTGCAGACACATTTAACTTTGGCTGATTTTGCAGTCTCCATGTATTCTGAGGATAGGTTTTACATGGAATGTGTATATAAATAATGTATTTAACATAATCCAGTGCTTTTTCTATATGAAAAAGCATAAAATATCTTGATTCCTTGTGCTGAAAAATTGCAAAAAAAATCTCAAACCTAATGTATTTAAATTGACTGATATGAAATGGAGGGTTTTTTTTTTTAAGGCTCTGAACATTTTCAGCAGTACAGACACTTTAATTCATGCTCTGTGCTTAACTAATGGCAGCTGTATTCTCCAAAATGGTACACTTGGTCCTGTCCTCCCACATGCTCTAACAGCTAACCAACAAAAGCTCTCGGGGGTTTAAAAATAATCTTACTGAGCTCAGGGTAAAGGAGGCTTTTACACTGATGATATGCTATAGGCCTTCTGTAAATCGGTTTATCAAACCCAAGATAAAATTGCAAACCCAAGATAAATATGCAAATGTAAAGATAAATTTTTAACTCTAATTATGTATGCAGTAATTGTTAATATAATAAACTGATGGACAGCAGTTGAGTGTTCATTAGGTACTGAGTATGAGTTCTGCAAATGTCTCATTTATGTTGCTTTTAACATTCAGATATCAAAATAAATCATTAAAACAACCATTGGCATTTTTAATTTGTGACAAATCTGGATGATTTTCATGGAAACTTGATTTTCTGGAGAACTGATACTTCCCTTCATCACTGATGTTGATTGACTGGTACCAGTGAGAAGTTTCACTGACCACAGTTTTATTTACACAATTAAGTCTAAGTAGCTGGGTTTGAAAACAAGGTGCCTAATTTAAAGCACATTTTTTGACAGTGTCATGTCTAGGACAATACACTGCTCAAAATACAGACATTTTAAAAAATGTTGTTAACAGTTGGTACAAATTATAATAACAAAGGGAAAGGAATAAATCACCCCTTTTTCCAGAGGCAGCATTTATGTAGAAATTACATTTATCAGCAGTAGTTACTGTGTAAGGACATGTGTGGCATGACTTACAATCATGGTACTAAAAACTCCAAGAAACTAGCTTGCAATGCAACCAGAAAAAATATGCCAATAGTAAAAAAATACTTATATATAACAATGCATTTTGCTGACTGTATTTTAGGTTTTTCAAGGGTTTCCCCTCCATGTGGATGCATGGCAGAGTCTCCAGCTGTGCAGCAGCCCCTGTCATTGTGTGACCCTTTGTGCCAGAAACAGCTAGTGACTGTGTCCCAGGCAGACTGTGTTTGGGGTGGCTAACCATCTCATCTTTCCTTCGCGTTTGTAGGACTGCTCTGGCTGTGCAGGGCATGCACAGTCATTTTAATGCTTTTACCACCTAGACCATTCATGAAAATGTTCGATCAGATTGACCAGTCTTTGACTATTGATCTGCATTTAGTTTAAGAGGAGCTCAAGGGTTGTCCCTGCGCCAGGGCCACGTCATACAACTGGAAGCAGTGTTGTGGCACTGCCCGATGCTGTCTGATAATCCAAATGCTAGACTGGGGTCATCCTTGGGCCAGCAGTACACCCCATTCCCAGTTTACAGCAGGATCGTTGTTGTTTGCCTCTTTGTTAACCACTGCATTTGACTCTTGGTCTTTTGGACAAGAGAAAATGTTGATAGACAGTTGTTAGGATCAGGATTAGGATCTGTGCTGCAAAACACAGAGGATATGACCTTTGCTATGTAACAGCCACAAAAAGAAGCACGAGCCCAATGTCACTGTGTGACAACAACATGTAGTAGGGCCAACAATTTTATCATCGAAAGGCTTTCATACGTCAGACGTTCAGCCGAAAAGATTTTGAGGGCTGGAAAAGAACACAAGTCTGAGCAAACCCCAGACATTTCATAGCCTTGCTCACAGTCAAGGGTGACCTGATTTACCCCCTGATTCTACTGCAGCGCTGCAGCTTGCCATGTGTTATGGGAAACTAAGTCAGTCACTCTTTAAGAAATGTCTCTTGGTGCCACATGTCTCCTCCCATCTGCGAGCTGCAGCTTTCCTCCTGCACCTTGACCCCATATGCTGGAGCTATAGCTGAGAGGGGAGACATCTCTACACGTGTAAGGGCATGATACAGAACTAGCTGCAGAGTTTCAACTCCTTTTGAACCTTACTGAATCTGTGATTTTAACCACTGTAAATATGGGAATCCCCTTCCCCACCTGTGTTGCCATTCTAGCACCATGCCAATGAAATGCTGCTGGCTGCTGAAATCAGAGGAGTGGCATTTAAAAACAGTAGTCGTCAGTGGTGAATTTAACATATCGTTTTTAACTATGAGCCATCACTAGAATTGAGCTGGTACAAAGGGACATGGGACTAAGCCAGAGAACAGGGAGAAGTAGACAGAAATTAATGGCAGGAAGCTAGAAAAAAGCAGAAGGAAGGAAAGAGTCTGGGAAAATTAGGGAGGAAGAAAGAGAACAGAAATAAAAGAATCATTGCTGGAAGAGAAGGATGCATCGAAAGTGAACTCATGGACACTGGCAGCACAGTGGAAGAAGAGAGCAATACAGAAAAAAGGGAAATGAATAATGTATTCCTCCATTTGCACTTCAGTTCTGAAGTGCATTTTGGAGTTATTACCGCAATCTTAAAGTTTTCCAACTGAATTGGAATCAAGCCCTCACTTCACCCTTCACATCTTATTAGACAGTTCTTAGATCATAACTTATTTATAGGTGCTCATAATCTCCCATCCTGACTATGGTAGCTTTGCTACAGCTTGACCTTCTTGAGCCTTAAATATCTTCCCTCTGGCACAGACTAAATGCAGCCACCTCCATATCTATACCCATGTGAAGCTGGCCTCCCTTTTCATCCTATTGCTCCTATTCATCCTATTTCCTTTCCCTTCTAGAACCTTTCTAAAAAATTCTGTTTACCTTACATCTTTTTGCACCATCCCATTGATTGTGAGGCAGGCTTCCATGTACAATGGCTGTCACATCTTATATCATGTTGCCCTCAACACCTTGAATCTCTTCTGAATACTCCCTTCTTCTATGAAGTCAAGAAAATCCAAACTGATATCATCAAACCGCGTTTTATGGAGTAGAAGCTACATTTTAACAGAAGAAAATCTTCCTGCCAAGCACTGTCACCAAGATGCAGCCTACTGTAAGGTTGCATCCGTTCAAGTACTGATTTTTTATGCTCTTTTTTTTTTTTTTTCCGTTTTTCTCCCATGGTTGGAAAATACCTACCACATGGATACAAGAAAACAATTTCAGAAAGTGCTGAAAGTCTTCATGACTAATGGCCACGATAAACAAGCCTTGACTTACAGCCTGGTTCACTAAGCTTTTGCTTCAGGCTACTGGTTTTTCTGAATCTCTCCAAGAAAAGGAAACAGAAAAGTTGCACAAAGGTCACCTGATTTACAACTGAATGAGTTTTGAGACTAAGAAGAGACAGTTTGACTGCCCACCTCTTACTCACTTCTTGCCCACCTTTGGCCCTTCCACTGCCTTTACCTCTCTCTCCAGCACAGAGGGATTTAACTTGTTGCACATTTAATTATTTCATAGCTTGAGGTAAAGGAAAGGCTTTGCTACCTTCATCTACATGTGTTTTATAATGCAGGGAATTATGAATAGGTGGTAACACTGACATACCTTCTCTAATGCTGGATAAAGGCCCACCAGTGCAAACAAAGTTTTTGTAATTAGCAGATCCCTGTGTCCTAATATCTTTGAGGAGCCAAGGCAGTCGTCACCAGAAACATTTTGCCCCACTAGTCCTACATCTGTTCATGGAGCGGACAGCGGGTCCTGTCTGTCGCACTCCTTGCCAAGAGAGGAAGAGCTCAGTGAGAAATTGAATTACAGTCACAGCAGCAGCTCTGCTATAATTTCGTTTCTCATTGCATTTTTTAAATTATTTTTTTGTTTGCTTTAAAGTTATTGTTTGGCTTCAGTGATCTACTGAACGGGAAAGACATGGACCTGTTGGAGAAGGTCCAGAGGAGGGCTACAAAAATGAGCCTGTGAGGACAGGCTGAGAGAGTTGGGGCTGTTCAGCCTGGAGAACAGAAGGCTCCCAGGAGACTTTATTGCAGCCTTCCAGTGCTTAAAGGAGGCTTATAAGAAAGATGGGGACAGACTTTTTAGCAGGGCCTGTTGCAATAGGACAAGGGGTAATGGCTTTAAACTAATAGCGGGTAGATTTAGACTAGATCTAAGAAGAAATTTTTCACAGTGAGAGTGGTGAGACACCAGCACAGGTTGCCCAGAATGGTGGTAGATGCCTCATCCCTGGAAACATCAAGGTCAGGTTGGACGGGGCTCTAAGTAATGTGATCTAGTTGAAGATGTTCATCCTCATTGCAGAGGGGTTGGACTAGATGACCTTTAAAGGCCTTTTCCAACCCAAACTATTCTATGATTCTATGATTCTGTGATCTAGCAGTCAAAAATATTTAAAGTAATAATTTTAAATATAATAATAAGATAAAGATGATAACATAACAAATATGATTAGCCTATGATTTCAGCCTTTAAAACAGGAACAGTATGGGCATTGACAAGATGTCCGTAAGTCATCAAATGAAGTTGTTTTTAATAGAAAAAAAAATTAATATTTTTAAGCTCAGTAAAATAGTCTTGCAAGCTGGTGCAGTTTGGGATTTTCAGAAAATTGAAAATTTCCATTTATGCTTTAGAAAATTGCCCTTGAACATTTTAATGACTAATGATTTCTTGTAAAATCATTTTGTATGTCTTTATAGTATTCTGACATTAATGGAGTTGCCAGTTAAAAACAGAACCATACAAATATACGTGAGCAATTAAATGTTTCCCTTGTACCAAGAAAGTCTGAATCCCAGTGAAATTACCTATTGTATCTGAGGAAAAGTCATGTTATAAATGAGTTTTTTAAATCATGTTAAGGTGTTCAGCCTTTATTTCTTCTATGTGTAAGAGGAAGCAATTGGCATAGGGGGTTGCTATATAATATTTGCCCACTATCTAGAAGTCTTACTGAGTTTGTATTCAGGCGTTACTCAAATTAAACATCCATTGACTTTTGGAGACAGTGAGACCACTAAGTATGGTCTCTAAACTTAAGCACAAGAGTGTGGGCAATGTCTTTGGTGGTAATACTAATTGTCTAGTCTTATGTTTCATCTTTGTCACGCACATTTCTTATTTACCTCAGCTTTCTAAGCTTGTCACATCAACTGAGATGCTCTTGTGGGTCCTACAAACCTTGAAGTCTTGCAGGCCCACCTAGTACACACTTTCCCAGCTTTATCTGCATCCCAGCCTTATCTACAGCCCACAGTCACCACAAATCACATTATCTGGCAGCTTGTTAAGCAACTGCATGATCATGCTGCCTAGTGCTCCCACAGCTGACAGCAAGTCACATGAGACCTGGGACTGCAAGGCCATATCGTGCCGATTCCCAGCTCACCTAGACTTACCTTTCCCTCAATATCAAAGGTTATTGAGGGAATGCAGGTTATGTCACCCGGTAACCTGCTTCTGCCCACCCTACACAGTTAGCAGCTCTGGAGAGCCATCCCTGGGTGCAACTGCCACTAGGAATGAGACACCACCAGCTGCTGGTAGGACCATGTATTCAACCACTCACACCTCTACATCAGGAACAACAACCATTAGGTATTAGCACCTTTTTTTTTGGTTTGTGACTACACAGAGAGCAGAACTGAATGTATACCATTAGACTCATAAAGAATGTTTTCCCCTCTGCATATAGATGTCAGCACCTGTATCCTTTTTTTGCTATTGTTACAACTTTATTGGCCACCTAGTCACACAATGAATGGACAAGCATATATAGGCTTTGACTCACTTTAGCACCTTACATTGATGTTATCTGAGTTTGGAACAGTCCTAAGGTATTTTACAGTTCTGCAAGCACTTACAGTTTAAGAAGTATTTGGCCAAAGTCTCTGGTGAAGGATGGATCAGTGTCCCACCTGCTCTTGGCAGTTTTAGAATAGGGAAACCAAAATGCACTAGTAAGACCACTTGTCCTGCCACGTCTGCCACAACTCACAGTGTGCACAAAACCCCAAGAGGAAGAAAGTGTCCTCTCTTTCTACCAAGCGTCAACTCCTATGCAAAACCAAAGAGCAGGCACTTTCAATTCCGCAAAACAGGGCAACCCTGCCTAATTAGCAGCAACGCCCTCCCAGTCTTTTACATCGTAGAGAAGATGTATCTGTCCCTTTTAGGAGAATAGCCCTATCCACAGGGATGTGTGCTTTTTAACTGTTCTTTTTGAGGTACCTGTACCCAAAAGGCAAAAACCTCATGATCTTTCTCTCTCCTTCTTCGCCAGAAAATGTTTCAAAATATTCCCTCTGGAAATCAGGTCCATGATTTCCTGAACATATGCTTAGTATGGCCTGTTACTTTTTCATATCTTAAAAAGGCCCAGATGCTCTGTTCCTCCCCATCCCCTGGGTTTGAGTGCACTCCCTGACAGAGGCTGCAGCATTGTGGCTGGGGGCTACAGAAAACATGAACATGCTGCAACACATCCTCTCTGATTATGGACATTTTAACAGGAATGGGCAAAAATCAGGCACAGGAACTTGGCACTGATGTTCATATTTTTCATGTCTCCTACTTTATGGCCTTATCCTTCCAGTTTGAGCCTGTACTCGGAGCTGCAAAGAAGTCTCCCAGGACCAAATCTTTGCTCTCATCTGTCTCCCAATACGCTGGAAAAAAGGAGAGGGCAGACTCATGATTAGAAGTCAAGCTCCTGCCAGATCGCTACTCACATTCCTTTGCCAAGCTGGATTCATTTCTTTGCAGACCTTGTCCCAGGAGAATTGCCTGGTGACCCACGTGGCATCACCCAGACGTGGCAGACATAGCAGTCTCCCTGATGGCACCATGCTAACAGTACTACCCTGCTGTCTGCCTGTCTGAGATGCTTGACTTACATCTATGCGGACAGAGAACCTGTGGCTTCTTCATATGTCCTTGGAAAGTAAAATGGGCGTTTGAGATTAGTGGAGTGATGGTGTGCTATGGTCACAGTACATCCGCTTAATGCTACATGGACTCACACTGGACCAAAAAGTGCTATAGCCTGGAGTGTTATAACTACTGCAGGCTGTTGACCATAGCCTGCAACTACCAGGGCTTGAAATTTGCCCATTCACGTGTCTGATAGATGAGGACTATATTTGCAGCACAGGTCTGAGGAGCTGCAAGTGTGACTAGTAGAGCATATAAGCCCTTTACTGTGACTGTTTTACTGCTGGGTGGATGAAGGGAGAACAGCAAAGATGCGTAAGTGTAGGAGACTGGGAGAGAGGGAGAGCATTTTGGAGAGCATTCCCAGCCCCAGGCGCTCAGGTCTGCCCATCGGCTGCCAGTATGCCCTCCATCAACAGAGGTGTGCAGAGCATGTCCCCTCTTTAAAGATGACGTCTTCCTTTCAGCCTTGCTCCCCTCCCCAGCAGCATGCCTACCCGCACCAGCACACTTGCAGAGCCATGCCGCAGAGCTGGCTGGGTTGGGCAGCTTAGCTTTGACTTGCCCTGGAGGGGAGGAAAAGTGGTGCTGCCATGGCCACAGACTGGGCTTGGGAAGAAGTAGTCCATCTCCTGTGTCGTGGAAACTAGTATAGACAGGATGGCTGGTCTGGCTTGGTCATAGCCACTTTGTAAAGGATCTCATCCTGATCTCATCCTGCTTGTGGTAGCAAGGGTAAATCTGCTGAGCTGCTCCAGACTGAAGATTTTTTTCAGGGGAATAAGCATGTTCCACACTGGAGTTTTATTTCAAATTGAAATGGTGTCCTGGTCTGTGGGTACCAGTCTTGGGACAGGTTCACCACAACCGAATCGTCACTTGTGGGAAAATAGTACTCATCCTCACCACCTCTGCTACTGTTATAGTGGACATGAGAAGGGAAGAGCTGCTCCATCCAGCAGTGCATGTCACAGCATCGGGCACAGTCACGGTGCCTGAGCCTGGTGGCACAGAGCAAGGAGAGAGCAGGATACCTTGGGGGGCGGCAGGCGGGCAAACTGGAATCCAGTGACGTGCTGTAACCGTCTGTGGATGCTGTGAAACTATCAACCTGGCTCCAAACTTCTCCTCACAGATATATCAACATGTAGGCAGTACATGTGGACTAGGATTCCTGCAAGAAATTCAGTCCAACAGCAAAAATACACCCTCTCAGTACATATTGCCACTGTCAGTGTTAAGAGAACTAAAGTCATATTTTGTTTTTCAGGAGTCAGGTAACAGATATCTGTAGTTAGGAACTTAGCCACAAAGCATCAGGATGTTATCAACAAGATCATATGAGAAAACACTGCAATTCCGATATATGGGTTTTATGCCCTAAATATTGAAAGTTTTCTTCCTCTCTTGGATGAAGTTTTGTGAGCAGAATCTTTGCTGAAAGGAATTCTAACTGCTTTTATATCTACAACGCATGGTGCCAGCACATATGTTCCTGTCTGAATTGTGAAATGGAGAAAATGGAATGTGAGACAGCTGTGACGAGGTTAATAGTAAATTAGCATTTTCCTATTGGAGTGTGAAAAGGGAGGTGAGAAGCATTGTTAATTCTCAATCTCCCCAAAAAGTCTTAAGAAAACTAGTCAGTTATCTTGCAACTTAACATTTTGCAATGCTGCTTAACATTCAGCTACAGTAAGTGAAAGCCAGCACTGGCCACTGTGCTGTACTTATTAAAGCTAACAGAGCATTACAGAAAAAGATTTATGGTTACTAGTGGGAAGAGAGGAAATGTTTCCAACAAAAGCGAAAAAATAATTCACAGTACAGTTGTTACTTTCATTTAGTTTGCACATACTATCTATTATTTACCTAGTGCCCCAAACTCAAAATTAAGTGTTTCTAAACAAAAGGAACCCTTTCATTAAAAAAAAAGTACTTTCATGGAAACAAATGAGCAACACAGAGTACAAATAAAGTTTTATATTACTGACCAATTGTCTCAAGACTAAAGACACATCCATAGATATAAACACTTAAGAATATAAACTGCCCTAAATTACAGGGAGTAATTTCACTACTGTTGGTGAAGTTGCTTAGTGATCTCATCTGTATGAGGGAGATCTTTTGTTCCTATTAAAACCTCATGCATTCAGGTGAGGCTGTACTCTTCTGACTGTTGCATGATGGTCTGCTTAATCTTGGAATAAAGCACAAGGAAACACAGGCTTATTGAATAGTAATATTTCTTTAGTGATGTATTCTGAGTACAAGGCTTTATCAAAAAGGCATATATACATATAGGTACATAGCATCTTCTAAGTTCCCGAAGTAATTGTGTATTGGGTGTTACAGAAGACAAGTGTTATGGTTTTGCATAATGACAGTAGGAATGGAAAGACAATTTGGATGGCTTGTGAGCTGGTGGAAGCAAGCTAATAATGAGTCCAGCTGCTGCTTAGCTGGAATCTCTCCTGATTCTTCACCTTTCTGTGCCAACACAGGCCTTTGAATACCTCCCCTGTAAAAAGTCAGGACCAGTATATGCCTTCCACACCGATGCAAAGATAAATAAAACTTCATAAGAGATAAGCATTCCTCTTACGTCTCCACTCATTTATTTGCCATCAATTTCCTGTTTGTTAGGGGCAATTTTCCCACATCATCTGTATTTAGACTTCCCTTTGAAACCTGAACGGGCATGAAAGAAATCTGCTGTAGGAAGGCAGACTATGTCTAGTGTTTATGCTTTTCACATACTGGCAGTAAGAAAGGAATCTCTGAGAACGGTGGCAGAAAGCATTGGGGTTACGGCTGGAGAAGAAGTAAGTTTTGTAATGTTTCAGAATAGACTTGAAAAGATTCTTTTAGTAACCTTTCTACCAAGCTCAAAGTTTTATCTTGTTGCTTTTTGACTCAAGTGCTTAGCCAGTATTCAGAGTTGCACCCAATTACTCTGCTGGTAGGGGAAATTGATTTTTACAATAAGGTCTTTCTTTAGCAAAATTCAGTTTATTTACAAAGAAATCCACACAGTGTCTTGTTCGTGTGGACACACGAAGACCACATAGCAGCAGGCAGTTCACTTCCTCACATTTTCCAAGCTGTCCTTTCCAATGAGCCTCACCTCTGAGCTCTGTCTGCTCCTTCCCAACGCAACTGCAAACATGGCTCCTTAGGGTGATGACTCTGCTCTCCCTTCCTTGATCCCTTTTGTCTTGGATCAACAGATGCACATATCTGCTGCCAGTCTGTCAGCTAGTCTGAGTGGTTTAGCCATGCTGTAGCCCAGCCGTCCTACCCAGCCGTCCTACCTTCCGGCCTTTAGTTTCAGGTTAGAATAGAACAGAACAGAACAGAATAGAATAGAATCATTAAGGTTGGAAAAGATCTTTAAGATCAAGTCCACCCCATGCCCACTAAACCATGTCCCGAAGTGCCACATCT
Source organism: Phaethon lepturus (assembly GCF_000687285.1). Classification (NCBI taxonomy): domain Eukaryota; kingdom Metazoa; phylum Chordata; class Aves; order Phaethontiformes; family Phaethontidae; genus Phaethon; species Phaethon lepturus. The sequence continues at coordinate 1,315 of NW_010540065.1, read as the reverse complement.
ACACATTTTTTGAACAACCTCCAGTGTCGGTGACTCCCCCTCCTCCCTGGTCAGCCTGTTCCAATGCCTGACCACTCCCTCAGGAAAGAAATTTTTCCTAATATCTGATCTAAACCTCCCCTGGCACAACTTGAGGCAATTTCCTCCCATTCTATCGGTAATTACTTAGGAGAAGGGACCAACACCCACCTCACCACAACCCCCTTTCAGGTTGTAGAGAGCGATAAAGTCTCCCCTCAGCCTCCTCTTCTCCAGACTGAACAACCCCAGTTCCCTCAGCCGCTCCTCATCAGACTTGCTCTCCAGACCCCTCACCAGCTTCCTTGCCCTTCTCTGGACATGGTCCAGGAACTCAATGTCCTTCTTGTCGTGAGGGGCCCAAAACTGAACACAGGATTCAAGGTGCGGCCTCACCAGTGCCGAGTACAGGGGCACGATCACTTCCCTACTCCTGCTGGCCACACTATTGCTGATACAGGCCAGGACGCTGTTGGCCTTCTTGGCCACCTGGGCACACTGCTGGCTCATGTTCAGCCGGCTGTCAACCAGCACCCCCAGGTCCTTTTCTGTCAGGCAGCTCTCCAGCCACTCCTCCCCAAGCCTATAGCGTTGCATGGGGTTGTTGTGACCCAAATGCAGGATTTGGCACTTGGCCTTGTTGCACCTTATACAATTGACCTTGGCCCATCAATCCACCCTGTCTGGATCCGTCTGCAGCGCCCTCCTGTCCTCCAGCAGATCAAGACTCCCACCTAACTTGGTGTCATCTGCAAACTTACTGAGGGAGCACTTGATCCCCTCATCCCGATCATCAATAAAGATATTAAACAAGACCAAATTCAATTGCTCCTTCATTTAGCAGGAACAAAGGCCTCCCTGTTTGCTCATGGACTCTGGCCAGAAGTTCTACACATGTCAAACACTGGCTTTTCCCAGCACACCATCACAAATGCTTTCCTCCAAAAATTTCATAACTTCAGTATTGGGAATATTTGTTTCTTTTTGTGTATGTTATCTTATGTCTAGCACCTGCAGAAAGCATAAGAAAAGTATGATACTGTCTGTTCCAGTTGATGTGTTTGCTGAATTTCTTAATATATATTTATGTTCACATTACACAACATATCCCCTCAAAATGAAAAGGGAGACCCTTTGCACATGTGGATTAAGAAAATAATGTTACTGGTTTTAATACCTTCATCAGTGACATAGACACTGGGATCGAGTGCATCCTCAACAGGTTTGCAGATGACACCCATCTGAGTGGTGCAGTTGACATGCCTTATGGACAGGATGCCATCCAGAGGGACCTGGA
>NW_010540064.1:0-30081 GCF_000687285.1 Phaethon lepturus | reverse complement strand
CAGAGACAACATGTGATGAACTGACCACAAAGCCCACTCCCCGTCCTCATGTGGCACTCGGGGGGAGGATGTAGAGGAAATCAGGACTGAAGTTGAGCCCGGGTGGAAGGGAGGGGTGATGGGAAGGTGTTATAAGATTTAGGTTTTATTTTCTCATTATCTTATTCTAATTGGATTGGTAAGAAATTAAATTAATCTTTCCCCAAGTCAAGTCTGTTTTGCCAGTGATGGTAATTGCTGAATGATCTCTCCTTGTCCTCATCTTGACCCACGAGCCTTACATTATATTTTGTCTCCCCTGTCCAGCTGAGGAGGGTCAGTGATAAAGCGGCTTTGGTGGGCATCCGGCATCTAGCCAGGGTTAACCCACCACAACAAGATAAAAAAATACTTACTGGCCTAACTAATGAAAAGGGTATTTGGTGATACTAATTCGATTAATCTTAGAGGCATGTGATAGCATCACATTTTTTAAGTACTGTAAAATAGTAAATACTTGGATGTCAACATCAGACAGAAAGTAAATTGAAAGAGCTAAATGGCTAGAAGATAGTAAAATCAGTAAAGCAAACAAAATTGTTCCCCCTCTAATTTATTATGAATCAATATCCATTATTGAAATGCCAGTCGTTAAACCAAGCCACTACATATTTTTGCGCCTTTCTTTGAGTCTATCACTAAACAACAGCTGAGTCCAGGACGAATTCAGTACTGAAAAGGACTTCTGTTAATTTTTCCTGCAGGGAGAAGCTCTTCAGCTGAAACAAGGATCTAAAACAATTACAAGGTTTTAGCATGTGCCACTAATCAACTCTAAGTTTTGCAAATCCCTTAATATATGGAAGGTTATTGGTTACATGATTAGTATAGAATTCTTTAGTCTAATAACTATATGATTATGTTTAACGGCCTACTGTCATAGTCCTTAGGCCGCATTTCCTCAATGCTAACATTGTAACTATGTGTAAATGGTTAATCACAAGGAAAGCAGGCCTCATGAAAATTAAAATAAAGAAGAGTTAAGAGCAAGGACTGAGAGATTAAAGAGAACAGAGAAGATATCTTAACCTTGAGCATAGAGACAGACTGGCAGGAATGCTCTAACAAGGATGACAAGAAGGAACCATTTGGCTGGACAAGAAGGGGCAAACATCCAAGGAGAAGAAATTATCCTCAAGAGTCCCATGACCATAAAAGGGAAAAAGGAGTAGGCGGCTAACTCCCCAAACGACCACCGACGACCACCCGAGACCCTCGTGCATGCGTAGTGTAGTTTTGCAATGCCAGTATTGTGTAAATGTAATAGATAGCAAAGAGGTGGTGATTTCTTGGAAGATGTGTGAATATTCATGTCTTTAAGGTATATAAAGGATGAACTTTTGTTTCAGCGCACACATGTTAGGAGGAGATACCCCCATGTGTCCGGTGCCGTAATAAACATACCCGCTTTATAACTCTTTTGAGTTGTGAAGTTTGTTTCCGCACATCAAGCAGTAAATAAGACATCTACTTGTTTTTCAGATAAGCAGAAGAGCTAGTCCCTGCACTGCATTTTAAGTGAAAAGCTTCTCTCCACTCATTACCCCACAGAAACCAGAGCAGAAAAATACACAGGCAAAGATGCCTAAGTTTAGGTATCTGTATGTAGATAGCTACCTGTGAATGAATGAGATGTCTGATCATTCATTATAATCAACAGAGATTTAGGGTTCAATTCAGTTGCACACAAATAGGTTTCTAGGTGATTTGAGGTGCCAAGGCTATCCCACTTGGCCTCCAGTGGACATTTCAAGCAGGCAGGAATGTCCTGTACAAACTGTGTCATCTGCCAGCCCTGTGAAGATGTCTGTGATATCCCCGTGGGAATAGCAGCTTTTGTCTGGGAAAATGAATTGGATCCCAGGCTTGCATCAAAAGCAGCAAGAGCTTTGTCACCTGATTCACATGTGGACATCTACCACCTGGGAGTTAGCATACCCTGCAAGACACTTCAGTGCCTGCAATATGGAGGCCAGTCCCACCTTAGGGGAAGGACTTGTTTACCAAGTTGGGGGCACCTAGCAGTATTTGTGAAGCTTATCCATAACACCTATGCAGTGCTGGTAGATAGGATACAAGGCTTACAGGAGACCTGCAGCCCTCTGAAGAAGCATCCAGAAGCCAGGCAGGACATCTTACTGCAGGGTATCCTAAAATGCATACATAGAGCAAAGGAGTCCTGCCAGAGCTGTTTGCCTTGTATGACCGTAATTCCTTTTCTGCTTTGTCTGGTGGTGGCTGAACTAATTCTTGCTCCCCTCATAAGGTACTTATTCATAAAATTGTAAGGAATACACGCACCTGTGTTCCTAAACTAATGATGATGGCTCTATCCTCCTCTGTCATTACTTCAGAATAATGCCAAGTAAATCTATTTTCTATATATCTGGCACAATTATCACTGCCAACTTTAGTCCTGGCTAAGTTAAACTGGCCCATCCTTCTGTCCTTTCCACAGTGAGAAAGCAAAGCAGCTGAATTACCACAAAATTTCCCAATGTAGAAAACACACAGTTATGTTTGCACAGGATTTTTTTTTAATTGATTTCTGCTGCCCGTAAGAGGTACTGAAAGCCAGTTTTACAGCTACAGGGAATTAACTAAAATAATGTCTCTGATGCCAGCATATGAAATTGCATAACATTTTCCATTCAAAATTAGGTGTCATGAAGAAGATGACCTATGTCTGACCTTTCTGTGTGGGCATGATAGTCTAAATTTCACATCTGTTTGTCTGAAAGTAAAGGGTAGTTCCAAGCCTAGCATATACACCTTGTCTACACATGGCTGTCATGATAGCCTGAAACAAATGTAATGAGTTTAATTTGTTAAGGGATCAAGTAACTTCAAAGACAATTTGCAGTACGAGCTTGCTCTAGGAGGTGAGGCATAGCGTTAATTTCCTCCTCATAATTGAGAATTCCAGAGTCGCTAGCCTCCAGTATTGAAAAAAAAAACTGTATGAAAAGATAAGGGGTGAGAGAGCTTTTAGAGCCAGTTGCATGTGTGGGTGCTGGTCCTAATATCTCTGTATGTAAGTTATCTCTAGACATTTAGCAACACTGCATTTGTTTTTCAGCACAGCTTTCCTGTTCTCATCTTTCTCATCTGGAATATTTTGATGGCATGAGAATAGCAAGGGTGACCTTCCCCTTAGCCATATGAGGTAAGACCAACATTGTTCACAAGTTTCCATCCTTATTTATATAAGTCTTCCCTGGACTTGTATGTCCTACTAGAGACCAAAATCCTTAATCTTTTAGTCACATGCTGCAGATATTTAGAATAAACTGGCCACAGTAAGTAAGGTTGACAAGGAACTTTTTCTCCTCTCCCTTCCACCCATGTAGGGAGAGACCCATCTTTAAGCATCCTAACCCTAAGAACTGAAAGGGAATGATCCTACAGGATCAAGAGGATACATCCCATATATGTGATTCCTGATAACAGACACATGGTATTTAGCATTACTTTATCTTCAGGTTCTGTCCAGCAAAAGTAACAGCAGTAAATTGTAGATAAGTTGATTTCTCTAGTATCTTCTGTTTCTGAAAGAAATTACAATGTGAGGGCCTAGTCATGAAAGTACAATGGAAAAACCATCATATTTTCATGCATGCAACCTTTACGTTGTCTGTCAAAAAGGAAATCATATTGCAAGTAATAAGTAAACACTAGCTACACTCTGATATAATGGATACTTTGCAACTAATGAGCTTAATGGTTGAGGTGAATTGAACCTCCACAGGAGGCCTTCAGGTGCATCTCTCTGTCCATTGAGTAGGCACTCAAGGAAGACAGCTTCACCAAGCACTGAAAACCAAAACAGAAATTCAGAGCACCACTCTGTGATACACACCTTTCTCTCTGTAACCACTGGCTTTCACACTGTTGTTCTCACCTTGAACATGGTCCAGAATGGCTGCCTAAAGCTGAGAAGGACATTAGCTGCTTGGCAACTGCAAACTTCAGAAGCTGAGATTTAGAGTAGCTTCTTTCAGCTGGCCAGCTTTAAGAGAGATTTACTGGCTCCACTGCCAGAGACAGAGTAACCAGAAAACTCCTGGGGTTTTTGTATTATAGATCAGGCTGTTGATGGATTATCTTCTGCTTCCTTTAATTTAACAATAATAGTGACAAATTTGCTTATGTCCCCCCTTTTCAAATACTTTATGAAAATACTTCAGTGGTAAAGAAAAATTGTTTCCCCACATCTTATGTCTCCGTCAATGCCTGCATTTCAGTCATATAAAACAGGATAACAATTCTGATTTTAAAATCTTTCTGTGGAATAAAGAGACTGAATGAAGAAAACTTAACATTTGATCACTAAAAACAGAGCTCTTGACTGGACTTGTGAGTCTGGCAATCAGCACCCATTATTGAGAACAATAAGATCAATTTTTTTTTCACATTCATTGCACACTAGATAGAATTTTATCAGTGCAGTACATGAGTTTACCTTGACAATATGCAAATTTGCATAACCTAGGTCTTTTTTTACTGGTTTACTGCCAGTGCAGTTGGATGAAATTCTGTGATACAGTGAAGGTCACATAAACCAATCTAAGGACCCTTTCTTCCCCCACATCTATGGTAGTTCAACTACTTCACACACAATTTTACTGAGTCTCTCATTAACTCTACAACAGAGGTTCTGGCTCATGTTGCTTTTTCCATTGGTATTTTATTTGTACCACACATTTTATGCAGCTGAGAATTTCCTGTGAGGAAGGATAGCCTTTGCAGATAAATTAGCTAGTTTCTATCTCAGCTTTCTATTCAGCTCTCCACACAGTAAGGAAGGCAAAAAAGAAGTAGGGAGTAGAGGAACATTTTCACAGCAACATTTTTACTTGGCTTTGGATCTGCTGTAACATTGTCTAGAGGAGCAACCAGCCCTTCCTCCAGTCTTGACTTTTTTGTGAGCTGAAGATACAAAGCACTTCACTGTTTTGAGAACTTCAGCAATGGGAAAAAATAGGTCATGTTGAGTGTAAAGGAAAAATATAGCTAGAGCTGGCATGAAAGAATTTATTCCACCTCTGTAGGATGGATGGTAATGGTGGTCAAACATTGGTCAAACATTGGAACAGGCTGCCCAGAGAGGTGGTGGAGTCACCATCACTGGAAGTATTCAAAAAACATGTAGATGTGGTACTTCAGGATACGGTTTAGTGGGCATGGTGGTGTTGGGTTGGTGGTTGGACATGATGATCTTAAAAGTCTTTTCCAACCTTAATGATTCTGTGAGTCTGTGATTCTAGTATATACAGAAAACAGCATTTCAGAAAATTGGTTCACCTCACTATTCTATTGAACCATATCCAGTCCATTACAGCCTTGTCTCAATTGAAATCCTTGTAGGTTGAGATGTCATGAGATTTTAGATAGGAAACTATTAACAGATTATCAAAGAGATGAAGACAGGCTCTGTTTTGGGTATGCTGTGACTACAGCTCTGAGTGGAGGGACGATAGTGGGTTAAAATCAGCAATGTATAACTTTTACACATACCATCTCCTTTCATTCTGGCGTACACACAGAGTTGCTGCTGCAGGAGCTAAATTAACTCTCGGAATAGATGAGAACAGATCCCTATTGCCCTGAGCTTACAACAGTCACAATAGATGCATTATGTCTTGTGTAGCAGGCTCAATACCCTGGCAATATCAAGTTATGCTCTTCATCTACTGCCACATTTTATTGCTGAGATCCCTGTCTGCTAGTGATCTAGGAGCACTAATGGAAACATTGAGTTCTGTCCTGGTCCCACAGTGTTAATTCCCAGGCTTTTCATTTTGTATTCAACATTTTTTGTTTGAATTTTAATTTACTTCTTTCAGTTGCTTAATTCAAATTTCCAAAAGCCTTCAAAACTGCCAGTGATAAAGTCAATTTTACCTAGCAAATGGTTTGCAAGGATACCACATTTTTCACGTGACAGCAATGAAGACAATAATGGCATGCATAGGTAAAGTCCACTCAAATAAGAGTGGCTTGTGTAAATACTCAGCTGAGGAGAAAAACACCATAAAGCAAACTTATAAAATGAAGCTGCCATGAAGCATATCCACACAGATTTGCGTAATACATTTCCAAGACACTGTAAAGTCGGCGTATATTTATTATCCCATAGCATCTCCCATAAAACTGCATAACTCCCAAAAGCAGTGTGCCCTTTTATTTTGAAAGCAGGGACAGGCCTTCGGAGAACAGTAAGGATTAGAAAGAGAGTAAGTTATGCCTACATCTCATCAAGATACTCAACCTACCAGAGAAACATGGTATGGGATAGGAAGGTTCTGACATTGAGAAGAGATTCTGTGATGCTCAGACAAAATATTGGTACCACTGACAAATAAAATGGCTGTGATGGCCTCATAAAGAGCCACCTCTATTTAAACAGTAAGCTAAGGATTGTCCCAGTTTCCTTCCTATTATTGAAATCATGTTGCATTTTCCAGGGCTAAAGTTTCTCATATAAATCATTAAAAATATGCATTAAAAATGCTGTCTACATTTTGTTAGAGAAAAGTTACTGGATCTCATGGTAGATTTGTCCCCTTGAAGATACTTAACCCTTGAGGAAAGCCAGGTTGTTAATTTTTAAAATGAGAAGTTCCTTTCAGGCATGCTGTGTTTCCTTGTAAACAAGATAGACCACTTAACTAGCTCACTAACTACCCAACTGTATTTTTCTGAGGCATTTAATTTAAAAGTCCCATCAAGCAGTGACATGATGCTTGAGTATTTTATTATGTACGACATCTTTTCAATAAATGGCAGCCTAAGTCAACTTGTAGAATCAAGCAATATAGTGAGTTAAATGCTAACAGCATGAATCAGAAATTAAACAGTAAAAAAATAGGTCAAAGAAATGTTAAAGGTCTAGGTGAGGGGAATCGAATCCCACTATTTTCTCTTGAGCCCTTGTAATTAAATACTCAGAGTCACCTGAAGGAGTATGTATGGCTTCAGAGAAATGCTGCATTTCTCATCTTTAATGAGATATTGTATTTATGAGATGAACTTACCAGTAACAAGTTTCCAAAAGCGTGAAGGGGAATGGGAGACAGGACATGAAGGACGCCCAGCCACCAGTGGCTCAGAAAATCCCCCCAAAATATCTAAAGGATTCTTTCCTCATGTTACCTACTGAGATTAAATGTAGCTACTGCAGGTGCAGTGTCAATATTTGCATTCAGGACACTTCAGAAGTCAGGTCCTCAGGGTCAAGTGTTAAATAAAAACATGAGGATTCTCTGGCACCTTATTGTTGACAGCTGACAGCTTTGCCCTGCCAACCTAAAGAAGCAACAGGGAAACCTCTAGAAATCCATGTGAGAACCGCCATCTCCACTGTGAGAGACAAAAGACCAAATCCAGTGCCAGATGTGAGGTTTTAAACTAAAGGGAATGAACCTTTAAATTGAGGGGACTAATTTCTCTGAACTCCAGCGGTTTGCAGACCAGCAAGCGTATCATTCAGCAGATCTAAGGATGGCTCTTTCACAGCTGCTGCTGTTAACAAAGTAAATGGTCAATGCTGTGTAGAAATAGTTATTCTGCACTTTCACAACTCTTTGCAGGGGGGAACCTAAAACATATTGAAAATAATATAACTTTTACACCAAGAAGTTTAATCAACAAACCTATGTAATTAATTAAAGCTGAAAATCTGATTTGCGACAATCTTGAGAGCTTCAAATCATGCTCAAATATGATTTAAATATAGAGGACCTACCAACACTGTCAGTTTAAACTTCAGATTTGCCTGTTTCTATAACAATCCATAATGATGGGGCTGTAACTCAAAGTGTCCTGCACCTATTAGCAGATTGTTAGATAGAAAATGGACTCAGTGTGCATGTAAATGTCAAATGAGATGTTTTCTCTGCTACTTCAACTACATCATTAACAAAAAGAGAACTGCAAAATGTTAAAACATTTATAACAGAATTTTGTGAAGTTCACCATCAAATGCCATGATGTTAACCTCCAGAAACACTGCCTTTTTGTAAAACTGTAGCATTGTCAATTCCTACTTCTAGGCAGGTGCTCAGCTTTCATATCCCTCCTTTCTTCCACTTTCCCCTCTTCCACCACCTTCCCATCCTGTTTCCTCTTAATCCACCCCAGGTTGGTGGGATCCTCTGAGTAGGTGCAGCTGCAATTTTTGCCAAAGCCATGATGTCTGGAAATTTGGGTGACCATGCAGACTCATTCTCCCTTTAATACATAACAGCCAATTATTGTCTTTCATCTCTACCCTGCAGTTTATATGAAATCTCTCTGCTCAGATCATCCTCTTGGCTGACAGCAAATCATTGTGTATCACACTAATATATGGGAATGAGATGAATGTTCATTTAATTACCTATTAAGATTCCTGGAACAGCTGAATTCTGCTCTTGATCCTTTCATCGGACTGAAATGTGCTGGGAATGAGTCTGGCTTATGTGACTACTGATCTCAAACAGCCAAGATGGAAATATATGATGTGATTTGTACATTTCAGTGTTTTTAAATTAATGAAAAAATGCACCAGATTTCTCATTGAAGAATTCAATTAAAATTCTGCTTGCCGCTGAAGGTCAGTTTCCTTTCTGTTTCTGGATTTGCAAAAAGAAAACTGTAACTATCAGAAGTCAAATGGACAAAACCAGATAGCCATATTTTCAGATACATCTTCTTATACAATGTTTGAATGAAGCTCATATTATATTGCAGTCAGATCCTGCTGTTACAACTGCTACTTAAGCAAGCACTTTATCTGCTTTATTGCATGATTTGAGGTAAGAGGAATAAGTTAAAGGCATTTGAACTGGAGCTGGATTGGTAGCTGTAAGTTTGGTAGTGCATGCAGAAGACACTACTTGAGCTTTAAAGGCTTTACTTTTTTTGCCTGATTTTTTTACTTGCTGTGACGGTGAGAGACTTCACTGTGAGGTTCGAATTAGACTTCACTGTCAGGTTCAAATTAACAATTTATTTGAACTTCACTTACAGGTCTAATAACAATATATTTGAACTTCACTCACAGGTCCAATACGCCACTGTTGCAGGTTTTTATGGATACAACAGAGGAACGCACTACTGCAATTCTAAACCACAGGCGCACTAGGTATTAATACCTTGAAAAGAGTGCACTAATCACAATCTTAAAGCATGCCAAATACCATACGTATGTTTCTTAGTCACTTACCCTCTCTCAGGTGAGGCCTCTCAATCCCTGGGAAGTTACCTCGTACAGCGTCCTGCACAAGGGGGGAGAGAATCTCCTACAGGCCAGCTGTACCGCTGGAAAGATGACCCCATTTCTGCCCAAACCTTACGGGTTTTATTTCCTGATTTGACGGGTGGGGGCAAGGCTCGTCTGAGTGGATAGTTTTGTTTAGCCTGGTGCTGTGATGGCCCATTAGTCTACACTGACAGAAAGTTACCGAGTAGTGGTGGAATGGTGCTCAGGGCATCTGTTAAGGGGTTACTGAAGGCGGCACCCAGGCCTCGGTTCTTACCACGGTGCAGTGTTCAGGACACCCCGGGCTGAGTCGTTTGTGCAGCTCCCCCCAGGTCATCTTCTGCAGAGCTGCTAAGGTGAGACGAAGCTGAGTCGATTCACAACTCCCTGCGTCTCGCCTTTGTGCTCTGAAACTGGTCTAGCCAGGTGATCCCTTACAGTTGGACATCCCTTACACTTGCCTTAGTCTTTTTTCATGTCATACAGCTGGTCTCTTCCTTCTCCCAGTACAAATGAGGGATTCTTGGTCCTCTTGGTGTCATATAGCTTGTTCTGGGCTGTTGTAGATGGTTCTACACACTCCTCCTGAATCATCTGCACTCTTACAAAGAAAATGCAAGTTTAGGATATGTGAATCTACTGACAAGGTAAGTCGTTTGTAAAATCTAAAAATATACAGAATCCTATTTGTTATCATCTTAAGAAAAAAATTCAGACCTGGCAAACATTAATTTCATCTGTTAGACCTAACTATGACAAAATGGCAATGCATCTTAAAAAGGGGAGGAGGTTAGAAAGGGGTTCTGTGATGCAGTGAAAGACTGAGTTTTGCTGTCGTGTTACTCTCTCGCCTTCCTATTATTGCAGAGCTGTATTCCCATGAGGGATAAAAGCAACAGTGATAGGACGGAAGTTTAGGTTAACACAGAAAACAGACCAAATGTGGGAGTCCTCTTCTGAATTAGAAAGGAATTAAATTCCTACACTGCTCTTATTATGCATAAATTCTACACAGATTCTGAGTATATTCATCTCCTTTTAGATTTTGTAGGCTATTGCTACATTTGAGAGAGGCTCTGAACATTTTAATCTGCTCAAAAGACTAGGACTAAGAGTGATTCCACATTGCACAATGCAAATCCTCACTGCTCTCATCTCACGACAAAAAGTTTTGACTCAACTTCTACTACTCAACAAAGATTTGGAACATCTGTGTGAGGAGTGGGTAGCCTCAGTGACTTCGGTGCAACCTGGCATAAACAAACATGATCTCAGTGGTTGATATTGTTGCCATATAGATAACAAGGATGAATATAGGTCTCAATTTGTTTCTCACTGAAAGCAAAGAGATTTGGCACTTAATTCAGATTGCCGTATATGGAGGAGAAAAGTGCATTTGTCCCATCTGGAGGAGAAAAGTGAAAACTAGACCTGACCAAGAACTACAGAAATATCCTCAGGTCCAGGTTTACCAAGTTGCCTAGGGGCCTTAGCTTCTCCTTACTAACATTGCAAAGCCCTTCCACATGCTACAGGAGAAGGAAAAATGTCCAGCAGGAGCCTTCTCAAAAAATGTCCAGCAGGAGCCTTCTCTTCTAGCACTTATTTATCACTGCATAACCAATCAAACCCTTGGGCACTGAAGTCTGGGATCTGCTCTGAATCTTATCCCTCCCCTTCCACAACCTGTGGAGGGTACAGCATGAAAAGATACCCAATACGGGATTAAATAGATTTGGTACTTCGGAAGAAATTATATGAGATCATTACTAGTGTCCCGTGGGACCTGGGTTTCCATGTCTATATATTTTGTTATGAAGCTCACCATCCGCTATAGCATTAAGCCCCACTGTCTCAGCTTTTATTCTAGTAGAATCAAGAGGAAAACCTTCATAAAGTAATAATGGGAACACCAAAATTTACCAAGCACCTTTTCCCTGTGGATTTGAGTATTAGGGTTGATTGGAAGTTCTGATAAAATATTTTTATTCATGTTTAAAGCATTCATGTTGTTTTCCCACATGGATTCACACACATTTATTAATATATAAGATCATTCATCAGCCTTTCTCTTAGTGAGGGCTGGTACAGGGTCTCCTTTTTCTACACAGAAGACACTTGCAGGTCCTACAGATAACTTGGTACCTCTGCTTTTGGCTCAAATCCAGCTGCAATGGTCAGTGAGTTCACTGTTCAGAAATTAGGGACAACCAGACAGACAGCAATCATGTAAGCCTGATTCTTTAGGAATCAAGCTAAGAATGTTGATATTATTTAAAGTTGCACAAAAACCTTTGAGAATATGAATACTATCAACCAATTAAAATGCTTCCATGAGTCAACAGAAAACTCAAATCAATAATTATGAACTTTGTTTCCTTGTAGGTTGTGTTATAAGGAAAAAAAATTGTTTCTTTTACAAATTTCAAACAGACTCTTCTTTCCTTTTCAGATGACCTTACTGTGAAGAACAAAATGTCTAACTTTCCTTTGATCTCTTCTGTAGTGCAGTTATGCATTCAAAAAAAGATCTCTGGCTGTCTGAAAACCGATATTGTTAGGACAGCAAATAGAATTGAATACCAAATTTACTAATACAGAGAGGATGGTACTGACTGTAACATTTATTTGGTCCATTAGAATCTTCTTCTTCATGGTTAATCATTAAGCTGGCAGTTTACTGCAATAGAAAATTTGGGCCCCTCTTTTACCTGAAGAGTATACTAATTACTTATCATAAAAGCCAGTGTCTTAACTTGTATTTAAAATGATGGAAGAAAATTATTTTCAGAGGACATCATAATTAGACTTTCTTTGTAGCTAGAAATAAAGAAACATATTGCCACATCTGGGAACATTCTGAAAGCAGTTAATGTTTTTATGTGTAGTTGGTGCTGATGTAGGTAATAAAATTTAAATACAAAAAAATCATTTAGATGTTTTGATATTTTTCAAGTTTCTGCCTAGGTGTCCAGCTATACAACACTACATGCTCACCAACAGAAAACAAATTGAGAGCATCAGTCCCAGACGACTTACTAGATTACAGAATTGTGCAATATCATTTCATTCTCTGCAATAACTATAACACTGATTTTGGGTAGTATTCAATAATCATACCGTTAATTCTTTTATTTATTCCACTGTCATTAGTTCCACTAACAAGACTGTGACATTCACAGAAATACCATTTCTGTGACTTCACAATTCTGCAACATATTACAAATAGCAGCCAGCGGTTTTCTGGAAATGTCAAATTTCCTGTTTCTGCAACATATTGTAGCAGACTGAATTGCAATGTTAGAGACGGGAAAAGCTAGCCTGTTTCTCACACGTGGGAAAAAAAACCCATTGCTAGAAGCAACTAGACACTTCTCTGATAACCTGTAAAATGTTTTCACAGTTATTAGCTTGTTTGAAATGGAGAAGGAACCTCTGGTTTGGAACTAAATATTTCATAACAAGGAAGATTTCTTGGATGTAACACAGCTGGACTGACTGCCCTCAGTGCTTTTTGTTTGGTTAAGTATGAACATTTCTGCTAATTTCCCATTTCTTCTATAGGCATCCAGAGAGTTGGATGCCTACCTAATGAGTATAATGACTACCTATTTGAGTGTAAAGACCTGTAAGAAGCTTCTAAAGGTGGCCTTCAACTGTTCTCTCCTATCTTCTGCAATGATAGGACTCAATAAAACTGTGATTTGGTTAGACATCCACATACTTGTCATAGCCTTTGCCTGTCTTCAGCCTCCAGTCAGGTACCGACTGGTATCTTTGTGCCTACTACGTACTGTGCCAGAAACAGCAACGAAACCCAGAAACAGAACAGGAATTGACATTCTGCTTTTCCACATAGTTAAACTTCTCTTAGGGTTAAAAAAACCCACAAAACCCCCAAAAACTAAAAAACTCCAAAGGTTAACTACTAGCAATAAACAAGGGGAGAGTCTTGAAGAGATACTGTTTATAAAAGAAATACTAGCCAGAATGCTTGAACTTGACTGTGTGGCTAAAATTACTAAAAACTAATCAGTATGTAAGCACAGGTAAGCACCATTCAGCTCTTGAGACTACGCCAACCTTTATTAGATGGTTATTAGCTTTGGGTCAAACAACTTTTAAAGCTGTACAAAGGAGCATAGACTTGCCACAAAGTCCTCTCTGATGTTTCTGTGTTCCCCTGGAATTACATTTGCAAAGACTGTGAGACTCAAAGTCTTCTTACAATAATGGTGCTATTACAATGGAAAGAAACTCCATAATCCATCCAACACTAAGGCATCTGTCCAGAAATTAGTAACCTTTTTTCACATTGTAACAAAATATCGAGGAGAATTGTTTAAAGACTGTACCATTTTTATGTCATAAAATAAGGAAGCCTTGGAAATACAGAAAGAATCGGTCTTGTGACAACCTAGAGAAGCAGTGAGGTAAAAGACTAGGATTTAAGCTAAGGATTTACTAAAAATAAGAGACCATCATACAGCGATCTTATGAGTGATCTTATGAATAAGCAGTAGAATATCGCTGCACTTGCCTGACTGGACTTGTCTTATGTCCTGGGACTCATGCTTATGAAAACTATCATACTTCATACTGTTTTAGATGGTTATAGTTATCTATACATTTAACATGCTTCTTCCTTCTATCCTGCATGGTACCAAGACAACTTCTTCCCTAGAGTTTTCCTGACCTTGAAGATACAGCATTGTTTACATCAATGTCTTTTGATCCTGAACAGCATCTGTCAAGCTAAACAAGTTAAGCTCCATAAATCTGAGACAGCAGCTCTAGCTTTTCAGATAACACAGGATTCACTCTGAAAAATGGGATTATACCTAATACAGCTTTGCATCAAGCTAAAATAAAAGAGCTCAAATGCATCGGTTCTTTTTTTCCTTTTGACAGTACAATCGAGCAAGATTATTGGTTTTACAGATATGGATCACTTGGGGCCTGACCACTGAAGACAAAGAAAAGTTTCCCTGTAGCATCGTTGGTGTTTGGGCTCTTGGGACAGAAACCTAGCCTTTCTTTGTCCTGAAAAACAGGGTATTCCCTGTATGGATGCTTTCTATTATAAATAACTAAATGATTGTACAACCTTACATCTGTATTCAGCTGACATACTAATCAGGGAAGATAAAAAACAGAATACTAGGCTGAATATAAGTGATTTGGAAAGAATGAAAGAAACGAACATCAAACTTGTGTGTCACTGCTAGTAGTAACTCAATAGTAGCTGAAAGAAAGACTTAAGGTTTACAGCAATGCACATAGCTAGAATCAGGGCCCACCAATACATGGACGTTGTGCCAGTAAGCTAATAACTTGAGCAATATAACATTTGAATGCTGCTTGAAAAAGAGGAAAAGTCAGTTCATGTCCAGAATGCTTAACAACTATCTATGATGGGTGATGATGAAACATAGGAGTTAAAAAGGTATGACTACTGACTCTCTCACATTTATCAATATCTCTGCTTTAATACAGTATACAGACTTAGGTGCTCCAGTAGGTCTGATAGCATTCATCAATGAATTTACCACTGACAGACTGTTCATCTGCTATTAAAATGAGTCAAAGCTTTATCTCGTTTGTCTGTCTGGTGTGCAATGTCATTTGAAAGGATTTTGATTATCGCTTATTGTTTCAATGACATTTTTCCTTCTTTTTGCATTGACTATCCTCAGATTCTGGTTTTCACTGTGACTCATCGTGACTGTTCTTGGATTGCAGAACTATGAACTGGAGTCACCAAAGAGCTTGTCTAGAGATTTCACAGTGGGCTTAGGTATGCATTGTTCGTTAAGGTTATTCATGGAAGAAGTCGTATTCTAAACAGAGAGACAGACAAGAGATAGGGGGAATGCAATATCTCATCCATGTCTGTAGACCAAAACAAAGAGGGATGAAACAACTGTCATAAAATTGGAAAGAAAGCAGAGCTATGAGTTAAATCCATAATTCCTGAGTTTTAATCCATTACTTTCACCATGTTATCTTTGCTTCCAATTTGATATTCACAATTTCTACTTTCATCCGAACAGACAACCTTTCTTCAACTAAAATATCTGTACAGTGTCATAATCTGACAGAAGTCCTGTGCTGTGTTCTTTCACAAGTTGGAGCTGGTTTTCCTGTGTTTGTGCATCCTCCAAGGTTATCCAAAGATCTTCCTTTTACAGTAAAATATATTTGGAAAGTGAAAATGCCAGATCCTGAGAATGTTCTGAGAAAGTCTGTTGCAGTTCAAACACATTTCTGTGAGGGTCTCATGAACTATGGGTCTTCTGTCTGTTTATGACTTCCTAAATCTATTTTGAATTCTTGAAGATAAAAGGGAACATACTCAATTCTAATATGATTACTTATTTCTGGGAATAAACTCTGTAAAAGCTACAGCCAGTTTAATATCCTTCATCCCATCTGCTCACAAACACAGTTTTCCTTGAACTTGTGGGTCCATTGCTCATGTCCGTTCATGGGCTCACTCACAGCTTGGGCAACAGCTCAAGGATTCTGTTTTCTCTGATATCACAATCTCTTAGTGGGCCTGACTGATGTTTGCTACCTGTGGGAGAAGTCTTTTCCACCAGAAGAGATTACTACCTGCCATGGATCACTGAAACAGAGTGCAGGGAGACTCCCTGGGGGCTAGTATACAAACTGGGGACGGGATCCACTGTTCTTCAGATAAAGGAAAATGACTGTAGCTTTTCCCTCATCATGTGATATTCCATGTATCCATTGCATAGACAAAGTGCAGGCAACCTCTGTCTTGTGATAGATACATCTGGTACTGTAAAGGAATACGCATGTATATCAGGGCATATACATGACCAAATGCCTTTGTATATTCATTTCACACAGATGGATATGCATTATTCACCTGATGGAGTATACCTTTGGGGAATGCACTTTCAGTCATAGGATGGAGGACGGACAAGCTCCTTGGTCTCTGGATGTGTTTGAAGTTCTTTGGGAAAAGGAAGAGCAAGAAATGGGCTGAAGACTAGACAAATTGTGCTGGTGAATGATATCTGGCCGAGAGGCCAGGTTATACTCCTGATGATACACACTGTGGAGTAATTTCTACAAACAAGAGAACCATAGTACTATGGAACATAAAAACTGATTGCAAATTAATTACTGCAGCTCAGCTTTCCTTCAGCAGTTTTTTGAGTATTTTGCACAGAGTTCAGCAATTCATTTTCATGCATATACATAAATAAATAAATCTATGTACTAATCACGCTATTCATTTACAGCGGGAGAGAAAAAAAGAACAAAAGAAATTGCTAGAAACTATAGGCAGCTCCAGCTAACAGAGAAAATAGGGCCCTATCCTTTCCTTGCTGTGCTGCCTTCCTAACCAATCTAAACTCAACCTTTTCTCAAGTGGCAGGATCCACATTTCAATGACTCCCAGTACCACAGCACATGAGACTTAAGTGGAACCTTATGGGACCCAAATCCACATTTTTATTTACACATGTATGAAAAAGTTACTTTAATAGGAAGAATGTTTTGTGTGAAAATCTAGAAGTTAGGTGAGCTTTTTATGTACTTCCTGATAATTGATGGGCACCTGAAAAGTTCTAAATGCTTTTGTGTATTCCTGTACTTGCCTTTTATTTCCCAAAGTATTCAAGATACACCTACACCTCTACGTATCTGTAGAGGTTCTGTTAAGGACTGGGAATTGTTTAAGCACTGAACTCCTGATTGTCCACATTGCCTACCTGCTTGGTGGCTTCCTGTTTTCATCTTGGTTAACTCATCTCAAGACAAAGCCTACGCTTTCTCAACATAGTTCACTCCAGGGATTCCTCAAAAAGACAGCAAAAATGAGACTTCATCAGATTTGGCTGTCTCCACCATCCACAAGTCTGCCAGTATTACCCCAGCCAGCTTTGAAGCCTTATATGACCCCCTAGGCACACCTGAGGACATAAACGATTCACTCTGCTTCATGCTATGACAACACCTCTGTGATAGGCTGCAACAGAGTCATCACATTATTTCAGACACTTTGAAGTGAATTAAAAATACATTCACACAACATGTCAGTTATGGCATCACCAGAGAACACCCAGGGCCAAGGGCTATGTCATGCGAAGATGGCTGTTCTGCGTGTCACCTGGCCTCAAGGCCAGAGCAAAATCATTGTTTTGTCATTTAGTTTCATCGTTATGGACAAAACCAGGGGCTGCCTGATGCATTACATCCAATCTCCCTCTATTACAAGCATTACAGATGTTTAGTCCAGAAGTTTCAACTTCCACTTCATCTGCTGATACACTCCGTGACTTCCCAAAACAAATGAAGCCTTATAAGATTCCATATGCCTTCTAGACATGTGTTGGGTGCAGGTACCCAGGTGCTGGCAGAGGGGGCTTGTAGGGGCGGCCCCTGTGAGGAGAGGCCAGGGCTGCCCCACACCAGACACGGCCGGTTCCAGCAGGCTCCAACCCACCCACCGCAGGGCACAGCTGAGCCCCGCAGCCGAGGTGGGGGCACCTTGTGGAAAGGATGTTTAAGAAATGGCCAAAACACTAGACAAGAGAGAAGTGAAGAAAAAAGTAGGAAAAACAGCCCTGTAAGCACCCAGATCAGATATGAAGGAGGGAGAGGAGGTGCTCCATGGTGGAGCAGATATCCACTGCAGTCCATGGAGGATCCACACCAGAGCAGATTTTTTTTTTTTCCCTGCAGCCTGTGGAGACCTCACACTAAAGCACAGGAAAAGTGTAAGGAGAAAGGAGCAGTGGAGAGAAACTGCTATGTACTGACCATAACCCACGTCCCCCCTTCCCCCTCTACTGCTCAAAGGAGTTAGTGGAGTCTGGGAAAAGTAGGAGGAAAGATGTAATTTTAATGTTTGTCTTTTTGTTTCCCACTACCCAAATTAGTAATTAAATATTTATTTTAATTGGCAATAAGTTAAGTTGATTTTCCCCAAGTTGAGGCTGTTTTGGCCACAACAGTAACTGGTAAGCAATCTCCCTGTCTTGGGCTCAACCCATGAGCTTTCTTATTCCTCTCCTTCCTATTTCCTCCCTCCGTGCTGCTGAGGGTCGGGGCAAGTGGCTGAGTGGGTGTCTGCTTGTTAGCCAAGGCAAACCCGCCACAGAGTTCAAAGCCCCAGAAGGAACAATGTACGAGCAAAAGAGAGATCAAAGACATCACCAATGTCCTAAGTCCCTGAAGTGGCAGCTGGTTGAAAAAAGACATCCCAGTGAATCCTATGAAATGAACCATGGCCTAGGCCAAAGAGGAAGTCAGAAAACCAAAACCGAGAAAGCAATGTTCACTGCCAGTTAGGCTAAGGATGAAACTCTTTTTGACTCCAGATCTGATGATCACATTAATCCTGAACATGTGAACAAGACACAAGCCATGTTTCTCAGACTTTCAGTACCATGTGGAGGGCTAGCACATCTGACCAGCATCCCATCTCTGGCCATAGCCTGTCACCATTGTCTCAGACGAAGATGAAAAACACTTCCAGAAGCCAAAATACTCATCAAAGAAGAGGGGAAGGGGAGAATGAAACCTCCCTGGCCTTTGCAACACAGAACTGAAAGCTTGTTGAATGAAAATAACACAATAGGAACAGGATGCAACAAACAGAGTCACAAACAGAAGTCAAATATCTTTGATTTTTTTTTCAATACACCATTAAAACAAATAGTGAACTGTGGCTTACATTGTTTAATTACTTTCAAAAGGCTCTTAGGCATGACACTGATGAATGTTACACAGGTCCTCTGTAATATAAAGTAGTTGTTAATTCTATGTTTAAATATTTCAAAGATGTTTAGCAAAGAGATTAATTATTTCAGTGGTAATAGGCAATTTATTTGTTCTGAAGGTACTTCAGTTTGACTGCATTTTAATTCCAAACTCTTGTCAGTCATTGATTTCCTTGGGATACCAGTAAGATAAATAAAACTGTTAACCAAATGAGACTTTACTTATAAATCAAAATGTGTGTAATAAACTACAGGCTTTTTGTGTTTGTTAGCAAACATTGTCAGTATTAGAAAGAAACTCTATGAGTTTTGCTTCTAATGATAAACACTAACTAGAATTTAAATAAGGAGATAAACAATAGCTCCCAGAGAAAGAACTTTTCCATAGCAAAGGGAATGAATGGCAACGTCTGATGTTGGTTACTTCAAAAATAATAATAATTTGGATCACAGGAGACTTATTTTAGCTTATCTTTACTGGACAAGATACACCACATATTTGCATTGGTAAAGGGATGGCATCTGCTATTCTTACATAGATTGATATGTATCTCATTCTCCATGTTTTCCAGTTTTTATTGGCACAGCGAACAGAATAAGGTGCTGTTCATAGTAGGGGTTACTTTTTATAATTAGGGGTGAAATTAAATCTTCTGAGGAATAAACCACAGAAAATAATAATGATTGCAAATATTCAGAAACTGAATGATTGCTTTGGGGAAAAAAAATCAGCGTATTTGAAAAGATTAACAGGATAATCAAGAAAGTCATGTTTTACTGTTACAGTCTAAGAGCCTTTTGGGTTTCCAGCACAGATGGCAATTTATGGATCATCAATCTGTTATTTGTGGAAACAAAAGGAAAAAAAATCCTTTTGTCTGGAGACAATAGTCTTGATTCTGATGTTTTTAAAGCAATAAATGAATATGCAAGTCTAGTTTATATTTTTGCCTTTTTTACTATAGGCACCATTTTAGAATCCCAACTTACTGCTTACAAATATTATTTGCATACACCAGTTCAATAAACAGACATCTGGCTGCTAAATCTGCCTGCTCCCTTGGAGGTGCCAAATGAAGCTTTTAGAACTAGTAAATACATGGTTATTATACTTATAAGATCCATAACATGTGAGGTCCTCAGAGTTCATAAGATTTGTCATTTGCAAATAATTGCTTTTGAAGTGGAGGCCAGGAACTGAAGCCAGAAATTAATTGATGCTGGTTATAGTTTGTAAATAAGACTCCCTTGCCATGTTAACTTGATTGTCCCTGTTGTTATTTCCTATGGCTTGCTTTTAATCTTGTTCAGTACAAGTAACTTCAGAGAGATTAAAGGACTGATTGGGTTTGGGGAGACATATTTTCTCATATAAACGAGCATCTTAAGGAAACAGTTTAGGGCATTCAATATTTTTCACATACATCTGGGGATGTAACCTTACGTTCACAGGTATAACATGGTTCTACATGTTCAATAGATATGTAAGAAATTATTACAATATTTTATTTCACTAGAAAATTCAGAAGCAGAGTGATTATAAAATACTGTTCTCTCTAAATTTACTCACCTTGGTCATCTCTTAGCTGGATTTTTATACAGAAAACTGTGGCTACTGAATGTAAAAAAGCAAGAAAAGAAGATTTCATTCTTTGTTCCTGATTTTTTAGGCCGAACAAAAACTTTGAGAAAACACTGACTCCAGGAAGCAGCGATGGTCATTCCAGCAAAAGGAAACAAACAGTATTTGGATCAAACAAACACCCAAAATCTTGTTGTAAGCAAAAAGCAACATACTGTACATATGAAACTAAGTATTCCTTGTTTGTCCCATCAGCATTTTAGCAGTGTAGTTATCCAAATCATTAGTCCAGTTTTTATGCTATACATTCAGACCAAATTATACAGAACAATGTCATAAATTGTATTCTCATAACTGTTGTACGATTTGTTACTATTATCTATCTCTTTTCCCCGGAACTATGCTCACCCTTCCAGTGTCTATTTGGGTTGGGTTGACAGTGCCAATCTTCTTCCTCCATCAGAGAGGAGGATGTTTTACAGCATGTCATTACCTCCCTGAGGACTTCATTGAGAGGGGTGTGATGTCCATGTTAGTGGAATCCTTTCCTCCTCAGTCTTGGTGTCCAACTGGAGTTATTTTTCCATTTTCTTAACAAAGTCAGCTTCCAGCTAAAGTTTTTAATTTGTCCAGTAGCATCCCTTAGCCCAATCTAACACAAAGGGCTGTTAACTTGTCCCGCGATGACTACCTGGGTTTCTCAGACCTTTGCCACATGCAGTATTCCCAGACATGATGCTACATGAAGTCAGGTAAAAGTCACTTGATGACTAGACTATTATTAAAGCAAGCTAAGGCCAGTTCAGGCCAAGGCAAGCACAAAAAATCCTGTGATCCTGCACTGCCAGGTCAATACGAAACCTGTGACCTTTTACTAGCAGTGTCAAAAATCACATTTACTCTGCTACAACAAAGGGCAACAGTGGGAATTATATTGCTTATTGCTTACTGAACTCTGTATTTCTCCAGGGGAAAAAAAAAAAAAGTCTAAAGAAATATGTTTTACAAGGAAAATCAACAACAGAAAGAACATGTAAGAGAGAGTATAGAAATGGGTCTAGTCTCTCTGAAAAAAGGAAAGTTTCATGTAACGGTGTGGTCACAACTATGTCATGTCACTTGGAATTCATTAATCACTTCAGGTACTGCTTTCTAATGACAACCCTTTAAAAATGTTCAATGATTTTATAAAGATGATGCCAAAGCATTGTAGTCTCTTTAAAAGTAACATGATGAAGATGAACTGATGCAAGTCTGTGTTTGCGATAAAGGTTGTGTAGAACTGATGATAAATTGGTGCTTTACAATATGCATATTTTGTTCAGAATAAAATAGTGAGCTTTTTTTTTTTTCAAAATATGTCACTGCTTTTTGTGTAACAAAGTACTAGAATCTTTGGGTTGAGAAAGGTTTCTTCATTACACAGGGACTTCAAAAATAATTAGAATTTTGCAATGACCTGTTGCAGTTCAAAGATTAGGGTTATGGAAAACTAATTAATAATTTTTTTTAGAGGGGTTATACAGTAATTTCATGCAGGCCTATTGCCTCCTTACATCTTAATATCCTTACTTGCATCAACTTTTCACACTGGATCCTGAGAATTCAGTGGTCTGCATCTACTTACAGGAGCTCTCACTGGCATAAATGCGGATTTAATACAATGCACCAATGAATGATTTTAATCTTCCAAGACAGTGGTGTTTGGTAGATCTGTGATTAAACTTGATAGGAAATTTTACATTGTAGATGTATTTTTTAATAAAATGCCAATTTGTCAAAGTGAAATCTGTTTAAATAAAGACAGCCTTTTTGATAAAATGCTTTGGAAAATTGTTTTGACATTTAAATCTCCCCAAATTAGTATTTTTTTATTTTAAAAGTATTTTCTTTTAAAGACTATACTGTGTCATCTTAAAAAATAAAAGCATGAATTATTTTACAAAGTAATGAGAAAGAATAATGAAAATAAAAACAAAAGAGGTGTTGATTTATATTTAATAAACTTTTTTAGACTGCAGACTCATGAACATATTTTTGCATTTTGAATATTTAATCCCTATTGAGAATGGGAGCTTCCTGTGATGAGAAAACATTTTCCTCCCTGTTCTATTCATGAGTGTCCACAGGGAAATTGCAGTAAAAACTCAGATATATTGCTTACTGAACTCTGTATTTCTCCAGAAAAAAAAAAAAAAGTCCAGAAAAAGATGTTTTACAAATTCAGTTACTACTAAAATTTTAACTATTTGCCTTTCTCATCACAATAAGTATCCCAGCCAAACCATGCCGTTCTAGCTGGCAGTGATGAGCTTTGATGCCGTTCTGTCATCTGCTGCAGGAATCTGCTTCTGATTAACACCTCCATTTGAGCCACTGGGTTTAGGTCCAGGCAACATGGCTAAACCTTCACTTTCTTAACCTGCTTTTGCTACATAGGTGTTGCAAACGATACCATATATGTATGTTAAGTCCTGAAGTACATGCTGTTTCTCAGACTGGTGAAGTGAAGTTGGATACAGGAACAGAGTTTTGATTGCATGCATGCCTATAGTTCCTTTACTGAGAGTGTGAATTCTACAGACAGTTTTCTGTGTCTATCTGATTCTTTGATGTAATGCCACTAAAAAAAAAAAAAAAAAGAAAAAAAAAAAGAAAAAGAAAGAATGGAAAAAAAGCCAAGCTTTGGTTGAATGAAGTTGCCAAATCTGGAATATACTGCCCAGCAAACATCAGGTGGTTCCACGTGTCCAGATAACCTGGAGAAATGCAGATGAGGAAATGAACTGCAAGAGAGCATACTGTCCCCATCTTCAAATTCTGCCCAGAGAAGGAAAACACCTGGACTTGAGCAGGTTTATATGGAGGGGGCTGCTTGCTAACACAGATGTACTTCTTGGGACAAAGGTCAGCAACACAGGGAGAAGGTTTGCCGGATGAGGCCAGTTTGGGAAGCTGTCTTTAACAGCCAGCGTTAGTAAACTATACCAAATTGCTTCCGGTGAAGTTCTGCTCCAATCTAACATGCAAAAAATAAAAAATGTTCTTTCTCATATTTAAGTTTTTTAGACCAAGTGAAATTTATTATGCACCCTTGATGAGGTATCCCATCATGCTTATACTCAAAATTAAAGTTTCCTGTCTCTTCAGCAATTAATATAAGTACCAAGTAATAATTTCCCCCCATCTGATAAAAGTCAAGTAGCTTTATTTAAATGCCAGCAATCATCCTGCTTCCTGTTATCTCCTTCCTCACAACACATCCCGTCTCCTCCAATGCACATTGTCAGTCAAGAGTTTTGATTCTAGCGTAGCTGCTTTGCATTTCTTCGTTCCACACAGAGTTCTCCACTCTCCCCTCATTCTCTTGGAGAATGAGTTTTTATTTGGTCAACATAATTCAAACAACCCTTGTTTGTCTTACTAGGTGGTGAATTAATTTAACCTGTTCTACTCTTCTACAGAACCAGTGGCTCTACGGACCTTATGCATTTTTGGACAGCAATGTGAAGAAGAGGGAGTAGGTACCCAGAGATGATGTCTTTCGCATGGCTTGAAGTATGCACTGATACACATGCTCCTTTGGCTTCTCTCAAAACAACGAATTCCCACCCCAACCCTTGCTCATCATTTCCCGTGCATTCACAAAGCTTCCGGCAGTGAAGGCACAAAAAATATGGTCATTCTAGTCTCTGATATTTCAGAATGACACATGGGTTCAGGGCCCTTACATTTTTAATTTTGGGGGATAGGAGTTATCTGTCTTGTATTTGTGTGCATTACCTTAGTGAAAATAGGTCCTATTGCATTCCAAGCAAATGAGCACACTCTCTAACATTTAAAAAGTAATTACAGTCATTATTTATGACCAACATCTTCAGTGTGAGAAAAGATACTTTGCCCTTCAGAAACAAAATAGACCATGGCCCCAAGCAGCAAACACCAGTCTGACTATGACATTCTCTAGTGCAGCTCATAAGCAAAAGAAATGCAAGCAGTTGAGCTGTGCTGATGCTGTGATGACTTAGGGCTGTCTTCTATTGCATGTGCTAATTTTCTCCAATGGATTTTTATTCAGGAGATACCCGTCTTATATGATACTACACCATGCAGAGACACCTTGAACTGGTGTTTCTGGAAATAGTAACTCTGGAATTTGAAGTAGGGGTGGGTGGTTACCCTTGGGCTAGTTTTCATCTGCTGTGTTTGTAACTTAGGCTGGTGTCTGTGTATCACCAGCAGTGCTGCATAGTCGGAGCACAGCGCTCTGCCCAGTGCTGAACTGCACAATGAAGATGGTTCCAAATGCAAGCAACGTGTGGCATTGACCACAACATATTACCTGCTCATTATTGTTGCTCATGCACCAAATGTTAAATGGAGATGGAGTGTAGTTATTAAACCATAAGGAACACATCATTCAAGAGACCTCTGAAAAAGGAATAGCTGAACAATCAGCAATAATTGTTTTAATCACCTTTGCCAAATTTATATTCAAACTCCAAGATACATGCATGCTCTAGCATATATGCTCCTTTGGCTGTGTAAGGAAAACTGCATTTCTTTAAAATGCAAACTTTCTATAGTTTGTTATAATTACTAGAATTATGCTTCACAGAACACCTATGTGACTATTAAAACACCTTCCCAAATGCAGTTTTGCAAAAATATTTTTTCATTGAAGCACACTTAAACTTATCCATTTTAAAAATCTAATGTGTGAAAATGTTCTTCAAATTTGTAGCCAAATGTCCATAATATACAGAAAAGACGGGGGGTGTGGGTACATACCAAGAAAAACATATACCAGATGTACTTTAAACTCAAAGACCACACTAGAATACCAAATAATTATTTTCATGGTGATTATTCACAGTGTTTAAATCTCACCTAATTCCTGGTGGTACGTCAATAAGGGAGACAGCAGCTTTGAAGTCTTTTGAAGGTCTCACATATGGCTCTTAGAGGGGAACTGGATCAAGCCAGTGAATGGGAGATAATACCCCAGGTGAAACTTAAGCTGTCTGAATATGACCTGCAGAGAATTTCTAAAAAGCATTCAACAGGTAACATTTTGATCACAAATGTCCAGAGTTTCCAGAGGCTTTTCAAGCATCAAAACCAGTATTTCCCAAAGATGCACAAAGGTAACTCCACACTACTGGGGATCAAAGAGCATGTGGTGAGTGGAAAAATCTGTTGGTTTTATGAACTGTAACTTTCTAGCATCAACCCTAACATGTTAATCTGATAATTTTGTCTACAAAAACAGAAGGAAAGAGCTAAGCAAATTTTCTTCATTTCAGTGTTGTTATTGTAATTGGAAGGAATAAGCAATTCATGGAGTTCTGCATATAAAAAAAAAAATATTCCATTAAGTCTGTTCCAAGAATATCTGGAACTGACTGATTGCAACCAGCATTTGCTTGACACATTTAATAATGAGCAGCATATACCTATAAAATACTTTTGATAAAGCTGAAATTCAAATTTAAAAGACATTAATAACTTCTTTGATTAAGTGCTAAAGGATCATTTTATTTCTGCAAATAGTTTAGAAATATAAAAAGCTGGCAACTGAAGCACGCACTTGAAGCAGATTTTTGGTTTAGGTTTCATCAGTTCTATGGAATTTTCCATTATATGCCTTGCTGAAAGATGTGTGATATGATCTGAATGACTGGTGATTGACGTGTCCCAAGGAGCACAATTTTATCTGTTCCATATGAAACAGCTGTCTATCTACGATGGACAGACAAAGTCCAGCAATTTCCCAACCAGACACAAGCCTAAGTTAGTATTATGGATGTAAATTCTTAACTTACTCAACTTTTTTTTCTTTTAATACAAGGTTCCTAATGGTAACAAAAAGTTTCTCTTTCTTACCAAGATTCTTGTGAAAGCTTGAAGTAATCTTTCCTTGCCACTTCCACCTCCTCTGTGTGTAAGAGGAAAAGGGGCAGCTGAGAAACAAAAATTAGTATTATTTTCCATGCCAAAGCTAGCTAAAAAGTAAGGAAGGAAATCTACAACTGTAGTACAGGGGAACTGTATCAAATATTGAAAACCTAAGAGTTTGACATTGGCCACCTAAACTAAGTGAGGGACTACGTTCTTCAGGAAGTACCTGAAAATCTCATACACAGAGATAAGTACATCAAAATTTTCTTCTTCCGATTCTACGCTTTGATAAGGAATTTTCCTAATCAGTCTTGTTTGTATTGCGTTTTCCATGCCAGGAAATGTCAACATACATCATAAAACAAGACTACATGCTACCAAAATAGCATACGAATATGTTTTGGAAACAAACAGTTCTCTTCTGGAGTGAAAGATTGAGACCCAGTTCACATTACAGTTTTCCAGTTATCATTTTGTCAGCTAGAATGTGGAAGCTATATACCCAATAAACACTTTACCTATGCCAGCAGGTCCCCAGGCGCCGGTACTCCTATGCCAGCAAAAGCTCCATGGCTTAGCCTCCATCCTTCAGGAGGCTGGTGTAAATTTGCCAGCAGGAAAGAGTTCCTTCTATCAGCTTACAGTGATTCTCTGTGACAGGGCTGTGACGTGTCAAGGACTAGTGCAATGGAGCTCAGCCCTAAACATGGAAAATTCCAGTCCTGAAGTAATTGATTTGATCAAGTTGTGAGCTAGTGACAATTTGAAAGGCACGAGTAAGGAAGGGATCAGCGCAAAAGCTGGAATTCAACCTCTGGAATAGAGCTTATTGTCTATTTGCATTACAAAAATAGGCTTCTTCTTAACAAATACATTCTTCCATTGAGCATCATAAAAAAAAAAATCCAGAGATTGACTGGTATAGAGTATCACAATGTAATCATTAATCTTGAAACTGACATGGTTATTAGAAGTAAAATGCAAATTTTTACCTGAGACGAAAAACTTAACACTGCAACTGTATATCAAGGATTATGTTAAAAATCTTCATCACTGACTGCTTTTTAAATTGAGACTGCATGTTTATCTAAAAGATATGCTCCTGTTTGAGCAGGAATTAATTCAAAATCTTACGGACTGTGGGTCAGACTATGTAATTGCAAATGTCCTATTATAATCAGTTAATCTACTAATTCAATTTTATACTATGCATTTCATATAAATTCTTGTATCAAAAGAACAGAGTCACGAGTGATCTTAAACTCTTTTAAAGGCTAGAAGAAAATCAAAAGTTTAGAAGCACAGTAGAAAACATAAGTTGTAAAACAAAATGGAAAGGATCACAAAATTGTTAATACTAAAATGTATTATCTAATAAGCAGTCAGCTAACATTGCATTATGTAGACTGAAGCTTTCCTCTTCAGGTGAGCACCCAAAGTGCTAGGCTACCCGGTTGTTTTCACTTCCGAACTTTGTATTTATGGCTTCACAATAATTCGGTTTCAATGGGAAAAGAGCAATTTGACCCATCTTCTTCAGCTATTTTGTGGGACTTGGTGTTACTGCTTCCTCCTCTTAATCAGAGGAGGAAATCATATTAGTCAAGAGACAGTCCTTGACTTCTCCTTCCACCTGTTTTTTAAATGACATCTCTCTTGGCTGCTTTGTTTTGTGTTGGACACTGATGAGTGCCAGGTATGTTCTGACTCCTGTTGGAAACAATTGCACGGCAGCAAACATTTTGAAATAGGGTATCTTAATTATGTCAGGTACATGCTCGGATCATTGCAAACAAAGATAATTAGAAACTATTATTAAAATTGAAAGAATCTTACTAATTCTGTTAAAGGATTGGGTCTGTAATCATGCAAATGCCTAAAATGTGTTCTCTGCACACACACTGCACCGGGTCTGGCTGTGATGGAATTAGTTTTCTTCGTAGCAGGCTGTATGGTGACATGTTTTTGGTTGGTGACCAAAAAGCGTTGATAGCACACCTGTATTTTAGCTATTGCTGAACTGTGCGTGCACAGTGTCAAACAGGAGAAAATCCCTGTTTCTCCCTGTGTTGCCCCAGAGAGTAGGCTGGGGTGGGAAAGAGGTTGAGGGGGGACACAGCTGACCCCAACTGACCAAAGGGATGCTCCATACCATATAACATTATGCTCAGCAATAAAACAGAGAGGGAGTTTTGCCAAAATAACCTTTGCTTGGGGACTGTCCGGGCATTGGTCTGTCGGTGTGAATGATTGCTTTTAGCATCATTTGTTTCATTTTCTTTTCTTTTTCTTTGCTTACTAAAGTGCCTTTATCTCAACCCATGAGTTTTTTCTCACTTTTGCCCTTCCAGTTCTCTCCCTGGGCCTGCTTGGGAGGGAGAGAGGGAGCGACCGGATGGTGTCATAGTTGACGGCTGGGGTCAGCCCACCACAGGTACAACATTCAAACCTGTGTTATTAATGCCACGTCTATACCTAAGTTAATAAGAAAATAGTCAAATTTTGGCAAACAATTTGAAAACTGTATTTCTAAATTGTAAAATAATAGAATATGAAGTATGCATTCATATGAATAACATATATGCTAAATTCCTACTGATGTAATGTTCATTTAAAAGAGCTGTTCCATTTTACAGTAGGATAAAAACTAGCTGGAATTCTTTTGAGACAAATAAAATTCAAAATTTGGTACGATTTGGTCACCTAAATCCTTTACAAGTAGATTCCTAAAGGACAGAAAATGCATAATGTGTTCTAAAGATTCATACAGATTGAGGATTACAGACTCACAGCACAATATGAAATTAGATAAATGTGCACAAGATGTCTGTACAATGCCCAACATATTGTTCAAAACAATTTTTACACGGTACTTCTTTTTCTGCCAGAGTAGTTTTTAACACACAGAATTACCCAAAGTATTATGGAAACACAAGTGTTTATGCTTACAGTATATCAAATTACAGCATATGTAGCCAAGGTTTGGTTTGAAAAACTGTAAAGAAGCTATGCATAAATGTCCCACTTTGAAAAGCAGTTGTTCAGAATGACAAAAAGTTAATACAAATAAAAGTTAAAAATGTGAAAATAAAGGACAAGTCCAATTTCAAAACTTTCCACTTGCATGAATATTCTGGGTGAGAGATACTGCATGTGAATTTGTTTTTTCAACATGAAATTAATCTTTATACAAAATATGAATATAAAGAACATAAATTTTCAGATATGTAAATTTTTGTAACATTTTTTATTTCAATATTCCAAAATATGACTTACATATTGTCAAATGTTTCTGCCTAGTACAACCAATCACTTTTTATTTTTCATAATTTGTGAAATGTCACTATATTCTGTGGCAATACAGAAGTGAGTAAGTAAAATAAAATCTTGGCATGAGCAAAATGTACTAATTCACATTTTCTAAAATAGTTCCATAATAACTTTACAAGTTCCATCTCTTCTTAACCCTGTCAAACTACTTTTCAGGATGCATTTGGCTTGTGTTTCAAGGTTTTCATAGGGTGGGCTACAGAGGTGGCTTCTATGAGAAGCTG